>NC_049994.1:15328474-15390060 GCF_000003815.2 Branchiostoma floridae | reverse complement strand
ACAGTCAAGTTGTAATGTGGGGAGGGGGGGGGGGCTAGGCTGCTTGTTGGTGATACATGTATGTCAGGCATTATATATGGTCTTGAATACAGTTTTACTTTCTTTAGATATAAGCATTCTACAGTAACTGTACTGTCTTTTATTTTTCAATACTGTTTAAAAGAAATTTAAAATTTTTTACAATTTGTTTTTCTAATCTTTAAAATTTATTTTATTACCTTTCATTGATTTTAAATCATTGACATTGTTGTAACTTGGATTATTATTTTTTAGGCCAAGTACAGAGAACAGGTGCAGTCCACCCTTGCTCAACACAAGATGCCACCCGACACACCTGAAATTCTCTGGGCCAAGGAGGTGGGGAAGCTACAGAGCCAGGTACGGCATCTTTACTGCATCTTCTGGTTCTGGTGAACCTTTCCATTCTAGACTTTTGGTCAGTTTACATCGAATGATAGAAGCTTGCTTATCTTTTTTTGGGTTTGGCAGTAAAGTATATACAGCAAAGGCTGTCCATGTAGCTGGGGACTAAAGCAAAGTGCTAGCCATGCTGAAAAGACATCTATGGTGCAAAATTAAGATTTTACCAAAAGGCGACTTTGCTAGCCTGACCCGCGGGAGGACTGGGACCTAGGGTGATGTGGAATGCACCGTGCTGTATTTCATTTATGTCATGCCCACCTGAGAAAACCCATGTTTTGATGCAAAATGCGCCAGAAGTTGAAAAAATTTATAAAAAAAAAATGTAGTGCCCTCGAACAAAAAGTGTTACAACAGCAATGTTCCAACGTTCGAATCAGGTATTCGAATTGCCAACCACTTGGCCCGCTCAAAATGGTTTGATTTACTCGAAGGACGTTTGTGTGATACAAACTTTGAGCCTGTGTGATACGGAAGTTATCACACGGTCCGGAACACCCTTATCAAACGTTTTCGCGTCAAAGGTATGACATAAATTGTATATATCGTAGACCTGCTAATGCAGTAGGCCCAGCAATCATTTAATATACTAGTATTTGGCAACTGAGGATACTTTAGATATTAAGACTGCAGAGGCTTGTCATTACAGTTCTTTAATGTGTGCTGTTGTTTCAGAATGAATACATCAAAGGAAAAAGCACCCAGTACACTCCAGTGTTTGACACACCTGCCATACGGCAAGCTGACGAGGCATCCAGACTACAGAGTGATGTAAGTACTTTTATACAGCTGTATAGCCAAAAATGTGAACATTTTGCCTAAAACTTCAGTAAAATAACACTTTAAGTAGATTTACGGAAATCAACATAATTAGTGTAAACACATGAGTAACGTTAGAATATTCTAATCTCAATACATTGAAAACTGTGTACTTATGACCACCACTGTGTAAGGGCCATTAAGGCTACTTTTGACAATACCTTTAGATATTTTTTTCACTGACAAAAGTATTTATACTCCTGTCTGTAATACCCCTGTCAACTTTTTAAGTTTCCTAATGCATTGTTAGGTTTAACTGTTCATGCAATTTTTTTTACAGATCCCATACAAGTACGAAGTAAAGAATCTTGTAGGGAAGCAGTTCCCTGTCCACGAGACAGAGCAGTACAAGTACATGTTACAAGTGTCTGGTTACCAGAGCGACCATGTCTACAGAGACGAGGCTAAAACCATCATGGAAGAGGGACACAGTCAGTACCCCTTCACTCCGGAGATGACCAGGGTGGAAGAAGCAGAAAAACTCAAGTCAGAGGTAAAGACATACCTCTAACATATCCAACAATGTAATTGTTACTCTTCAAAATTTCAATTGCATTATAAGGAAAGGGGAATTTAATCTCATCCAGCTTAGCTCACTGAAGAGCTATTGTTCCACTGGTTGTTACAAAGAAGACAGATTCTGTCTATATTATATACAGGTTCATTGTACTGGGGAAATACCCATTGTTCTTTTCAACAAGCACAATGAACAGTAGACCACCTATGGACTGGGTAGAATTTACAGAAATGTAATGGGGAATGGATACTATGTGTCAAGATTTATTTAGAATATTTTACTAATAAGTATTGGTTTGTTTATTCCAGCATCTGTACAAGGAGAACTATGAAAAGTGGAAGCAGAAGTACACCAGTCACCCGAACCAGCTGGGCTTTGTCACTGCTAAGGAGATTGCAGAGGTTCAGAGTGAGGTATGACAATTTTCTGCTTTTCATTAAACAAGCCTTTTACTAGTTTCTGTCTCCTATCATAGTATTAAACCTCAAAACGGGTCAAGTTACTATCCTATATCTTTTGCTATTGACTCAGAATTGGACAGAAATTGAATTGATAAACCATTCTTAAAGGCCAATGTATACAAGGCCAACTTTGTAGTGTCAATCAACTTTTGAAAATTTGGAAGTACCCAAATTGGTTTGATAAACACTTATAGTTCAGAACCAAGGACAGAACTTTAAGTAGATATGTCTGCAAAATCATTACTTCAAGAAATGACAGAAGGAATTGTATAGCACCAGACAGCTTCCAGATCTTGGACATTCCTACCAAGATCTATTACACTACAGATTACCACATTACAGAGGTGTTCAGCACCATGGACAGGGTTATTACTGGATGTTATTTTTGGATAGAAAGCTTCTCCAATTTTGTTGTATTTCTTCGTAGTTGCTTCCATCTTACAATAGCTTATGTTATCTTAACATATATTTGGTATTCCTGTTTAAGCATGATCATTATGAGATTTGTATTAACTGTTGTTATTTGTTGATGTTTTAGTCTAACTACCGTGAGAAGTACTTGAAAGAGAGGGGGACTGGATACTTCGTCCCTGCAGACAACCTGGAGGCTGTACGGGTGAAGGAAGCTACAGAACTGGCCAGTGAGGTGGGTACATTTGTAGATGTTCTATCTCAAATTTTTTTTTTTAGTAATGGTCTGTTTTATAGAATTTACCTCTGATTTGTAAACAAACAGTGTATTTGTCAAAATTGTACATGAAAATTTGTCCAGATAAATAAAACTCTTGATTTTAAATTGGATAATACTTTACATTGCCATTAGAGAAAAAATATGAGCCTACATATATTAAATGATTAGAATGTTGTTTCTTACACTCCAGGTCAAATATTCCCAAGATGCCCTAAATGAAGCCCATAACAAGAAGTTTGATGCAGTCGGGGACTCAGTGGTGGTGAAGACGGCCCAGGAAGTCTCAGGGCTAACAAGTGAGGTACAAAATCATCCAACACTTTTCATGTTTTTTAATGGAAAATAGAGTATAGAGGGCAAAGACATGAAGTGACAGAGCAAGGTGTACTGAAATACATTTTCTTTAGCAGTATGGAATTTGTTGAAGTTGAATTTGGGCTGTCTACACTCTGTTATATATTCTGACTAACTGTGGTCTACCAGTGTATGTGCATGATGTGGACCTGGGTAGACATTACTAGAATATTTTGTGCATTTTTCAGTTTTTCTTGCAAGTCTCTGTTGCACATGATGCACATTTTTTTTACATAGAAGAGACAGTATTAGTGTTTTACATGTCGGTGTGAAAAATGGAAAATGAACAATCCCTAGCCTTACCTCTCAAAGTGGGAAAAAATGTACATTGTGAGCTTTCTTAAAGCTGTTACATGTTGGATACTGGAAATCCAGAGATGGTGATTCAGAACCAAGGACAGCACCCGGATTAAACATATCTGCTGGCATGAACCTTATTTAAAGCTGCTACATTTTGGATACTAGAAATCCATTTTTTATTCACAAATTAGTTGTTGTATTTCAAGTTCAGCACCAAGGACAGGGTTTGAAGTAGACATCTTTCAAGGTACAAAATCATTCTGAAAAGGAATTGAATGATTAAAATTCCACCAGATCACATATATCCACCCAATAAGAATGTGTATAAACTGATGCAACATCCCCCATTTTAATGCTCTCCTGCATATCTAAACTGCTGCTGAGATCTTTCAAACACACTGTCTTTCAACGAGATGGAATTATATAACCTGAGGATAAATGTTAAGACAGGTTAAAACTGACCAATCCCTGGCCTTTCTTCAGGTCAAGTACAAGGAGCAGGCAGAGAAGATGAAGTCCCAGCACAAGGTGCCTGCAGACGCACCTGACTTTGTCTGGGCCAAGGAAGTGGGAGACCTTCAGAACCAGGTAAAGTGCCCTCTGTTGATTCATTGGTGAACTGCAGAACACCACTCATACATGTACAGCATAGTGAATAAGCCAATGTAATGCCTGTGTGTAGAAAGGATGTGACTTTGTTAATTGCTATGAATGAAACACATATCAAATGTAAAGTCATGGTGCTGGTCTATGGTGTTATATGTTTTCAATCTAGGAATGAGGCAGAAAAAGGGTTTTTATATCATAACAAGTTTGTTTATTGTAGCAAGTACATTTTATTTCTTAGTTTAAGTGTTGATATTAATTTTTTTGTAAACCTTCCTTTACAGCGCCTGTATGCAAAAGACAAGTCAGACAAGTACGTCCCAGTACTGGACACCCCAGTTAACCTACATGCTAAGGAGGCTGGGGCCCTACAGAGCCATGTGAGTCATCTTCTTCCGTAGTCTTGTGTGTGCTTTGCCTTTAAATTCTGATAATCTGGGTACTAGTTTACGTACATGTGCATTTGTGTAGTGGACAAGCAGTTGTCAAACAAGGAAATATTCTTAACACTTTTTGATGGTTGGCCCTCCAAAAGATTAAAAGACTTGTCACAACTTACTCAGCAGAGATATGATTTATTGGCATTGAAAGAAGAAAAGGACAGAATAATTTGGTGTACGATATCTTTGTTTCAATACAATTTTGTCTTCATTTTTGGCAGGAACATGTAAATAAGACTAGGGAAATTGTTTCAGACACATAAACAAGTTAAGAACTTTTTTCTTATACTTTGTGAATTTTAATTGTAATACATTTACTTTCTTTCAAAACACAGCTCCCATACAGCGACCGTGACGCTGGTACCCTGTTCTCGGAGTATCGAGGTCAGCGCTACACCCCGCTGGTCACCCTGGAAAAGAAGCATACAGACGAGGTCCAAAGCATGATCAGTGATGTCATCTACAAGGATGAGGCTAAGGAGATCATGCAGAAGGGACACAGTCAGTACCCCTTCACTCCGGAGATGTCCAGGGTTGAAGAAGCTGAGAAACTTAAGTCAGAGGTGCGGGGAATTATTACTTGAATGCATTTCGTCAGGCAAGTTCGTGGCTTTTTTTTTGTAGTAATTATGTTTGGGTTCATGTGCGTAACTGCCTAGAACCCAGGGTTTTGGCCTTCAAATTCTGTCATGTAACCAATCTTGAGCCCTTGGGAAAGGCACTTAACACAATGTTTGTCACACCACCACGGTGCATAAACGGTTATCTGATTTTGGTCAAGGAGGTAAAAGATGGTTGAAGGATAGGGTTTGACCCTGCCTTTCAATCCAAGAGTTGCCATGTATACTTGTATACAGTCATTAAGGGATATTTGATAATTCAAAAACAGACAAAAGTTAGGAGTAGTATTTATTATAGTAGGTCTCATTTTGAAAACAGATGTAAATCTCAACTGAATCAGTTATTACTAAAATGTTGTATTTGTAGAGTTAACATACATTATATTTTGATTGATATGATGATATTTTGATATTGTGATTCAATTGTTAAACTTTGCTCTTTTGTTGTCCCTGCACTAGAATCTGTACAAGGCCAACTATGAGAAGCACAAACAGGTGTACACACAAACCCCCAACACAGCCCACATCGAAGCGTGTAAGGAGGCAGCAGAGTTACAGAGTGAGGTAAGATGATAATGAATCGCTATTTTTTTACTTGAAGAAGATAAGGGACTGGATGAATTCAAATTTATTGTGTTTTCCCCAGGTTATTTTCACAAATCCCACTGTCATAGTCTCTAGAATTTTGTGAATTGCCTGTGGGAATTTTTAAAAATGTTTACATTGAGATACAGTAGCTTAGCAGGTTGACAATCTGAGCTGCATTTTGAATAAGTAAATTGCTCCAGATGTTAACAAGGAATCTTGCTTAGAGACTTTGCTATACAAGTATGCTGCTGCATTATTTTGCTGCCTTTGGATTATGAATACATGTATGAGATGTCTAAACCTCATGCAATAATGTTTTTACAAATTATCTAGTACTGTTAATGATCAGAAAGTCCTTTAATAGACATGTGACCCCTTCTTCTCTCATCATACAAGTAGATACAGCCCCAATGTATTTTAAAGCCCAGTTTTGACATATTGCAGGTGCAAATGTAAGAGATTTTCAATAATCACTAATACCAAGATTTTTTCTCCCAGATGAAGTACAGAGAACAGTATGAAAAGGGCAAAGGTCATGGCTACTTCCTCCCCGCAGACTCTATGGAAAACGTCAGGGCAAAGGAGGCGAGTCAGCTGGCTAGTCAGGTGTGTATAAAACTATAAGATACTTGTTGGATGATATGCATCAATGTAACAATTGTGTTGTATTGTGATGCTGAAGTCAAGAGTGTGTTGTATTGTGATGCTGAAGTCAAGAGTGTGTTGTATTGTGATGCTGAAGTCAAGAGTGTGTTGTATTGTGATGCTGAAGTCAAGAGTGTGTTGTATTGTGATGCTGAAGTCAAGAGTGTGTTGTATTGTGATGCTGAAGTCAAGAGTGTGTTGTATTGTGATGCTGAAGTCAAGAGTGTGTTGTATTGTGATGCTGAAGTCAAGAGTGTGTTGTATTGTGATGCTGAAGTCAAGAGTGTGTTGTATTGTGATGCTGAAGTCAAGAGTGTGTTGTATTGTGATGCTGAAGTCAAGAGTGTGTTGTATTGTGATGCTGAAGTCAAGAGTGTGTTGTATTGTGATGCTGAAGTCAAGAGTGTGTTGTATTGTGATGCTGAAGTCAAGAGTGTGTTGTATTGTGATGCTGAAGTCAAGAGTGTGTTGTATTGTGATGCTGAAGTCAAGAGTGTGTTGTATTGTGATGCTGAAGTCAAGAGTCTTAAACCCAAATTTCAAAGGATGGCAGCCAGCCATTTTCAATTTGAAGAGAGGGTTTGTTTTGATTTTGTTCAAATTGTTCTGTTCCTTTCTCAATTTTGTAACATTTTTTTCAAAGACCATTACAAGAGTTAAGTATAAAGTGTCAGTTTATGAAGTGAGATGGAAAATTAAAGAGGATTTTGAATATCATGACTTTCAGTGGCTTTTAGGAATAAGCTCTAAGTCTAATAAGCAGACAGTAGAAGCTCTCTTTCTTGTAGGTGGATGTTATTGAATATTGATTGAAATGAATGCTTATGCTTTGAATCTCTCAGATCCTGTACACCCATGAAGCTCAGAAGGAAGCGCAGACCAAACCCTACAACCCCGTCTCCTCCCTGACTCTCCTCACGGCTCAGGCCGTCTCAGAACTCACCAGTGAGGTTAAGTACTCAGAGGAGGCGGAGAAGACCAAGTCACAGCACAAGATGCCGCCCGATGCGCCTGAGATACAGAGGGCCAAGGAAGTTGGGCAGCTGCAGAGTCAGGTAACCTTTTAAAACCTTTGTCCTACTAACTGATAAACTGTCCTTTAAAATTCTTTTGGCTGTATGCAATGTACTTGACATGTGTGCATACATTGTACCCTGTATATAGGGTTAGAGTTAAAGCAATGTAAAAAAAAAAGCTGTCATATTTGATATTCTATTTCTATCTATAAAGGCGTAGAAACTGAAACTGAGAGTTGTGGTTACTATAGTGCATAGGTTTTTGTTTGGAAAAAGTTGTACTTTACAGAAGAAAACATATGAAAATTTTGTTGATTTTGTTCCAGATTTCCTGCCTATTTCAAGTAGAGGGACAATGCAAGAGGGATACTTGATTTGTAATGATAATAAAACAGGATTGCAACCTGTTGCTGTTTTTGATTACCTTTGTTTCTTAAAGTTTGTAAAAGTTGTGAGTTGCTCATCCCCTGATGATGATGATGATGGGGATAATGATGATGTTGATTATGATTATGATTGTATCCCCTCCAGGTGGAGTATGCAAAGAACAAGACTAACCAATACACCGCAGTGCTTGACACGCCCAGCAACAGGCATGCAGTGGAGGCCACCAGGCTAACCAGCGAGGTAACTATGGACTTTCACAACGTAGTCAAATGTTTTCAAAAGATAACAAGTCAATCCCCTTGAATCTTCTAGCTCCCTTGTAATGTGATCTGTAAGGTGTTAAGTTTCAAGACTGTTTATTATGGTAAGCTTTTAACCTACATTTGTAAGTATGGAAGTCAGAACCCTTTAGTTCTGCTATGTACTTGGAATTTGCACCATCAATCAAGAAAAAAATATTATTATCAATAATATTTCTGAATAAGGGTTGTCATCTCTGTAAGTGTGGCTGAGAATATTGGGGGAAAAAGACCAGACTTTCATAGAAATTGAGTTTGTAAATGATGTACACATTTTAACTGAAATGTTTCAAAATTTTGCAGCTACCTTACAAAGAAGAAGCTGAGGACATGATAAGGAACAAGGCCTTTGCGGCTCAGGACACTCCTGTGATGGACCGAGTGAAGAAAGTGTCGGACCTGCAGAGTGACGTCGTGTACAAGGCCGACGCCAAACACATCATGTCGCTGGGACACAGTCAATACCCATGGACCCCAGACATGGCAAGAGTGCAGGAGGCAGAGACCATCAAGTCTGAGGTAAAGGGGATATCTGGGGAATTAGTGAATATGATACACAGTTTTGGAAGGTAAAAGTTCCAAACACATCATGTGGCTTGGACACAATCAGTATCTGTGGACTCCAGATATGGCAAGGGTGCAGGAAGCAGAGACCATCCAGTCTGAGGTAAAAGGGAACTTTGGGAATTGATGTAGTACACCTAAATTCCAAAGATGTAACTTGTTGAACACAGTTCTACTACTTGTAACAGTCACCGTTAAACCAGGTCCTGTATTAGTTTGGACCACATTTGCCTAAGGAAAAACGGGCCACTTTTAGTATGCAGATAATTGCTTCCATTGACCAAAGCTTTACGAATCCTGTCCATAGTGGCCACCTGTCCTTTGTGACCATTTTCTGGCAATCTATTAACCATGCTTAAAGATTATGTGCTGTTCAATCTGTATGATATGATGATGGGTGATATAATCTTCACTTATTCAGCTATTCTTTAACTAAGTCATAAGTAAATAAATCTTTCCTATTACAGCGGCTCTACACGAGGGATTCAAATGACCAGAAAAAGAAGTTCACCATCCTTCCAGAAACTCCTGAGGTGGCCTTAGCAAAGGAAGTGGCCAAACTCCAGAGTGAGGTATGCAGTCTGCAATTTATTTTTTACTTTTTCTAAAAATATTAGAAGAAAGCTGATTCTGATCAAAAGATAGCAAGCTGAGAAGATTTTGGGGTATTAGATCTGAAACATTATGTTTTGGCTAACATGACACATAACCAAATCAGGGGTTGGAAATGATATTATAGTGTTCAGTTCATGATTGTCATATTTTTCCCTCTGCCCACCAACAGAAACAGTACAAGGAGCAGTACCAGAAGGAGAGAGGGAAGGGCCTGCATCTTCCTCCTGATGCTGTGGAAAACCAGCGGGCAAAGGAGGCCAACCAACTTGCCAGCCAGGTCTGTTCCAAATTATTAATTAACCACCTTTCAACTTGACACACCAGTACATTTGTATTCGCATTTGCTTCTGCAATGTTTTGCAATGTGAGAGACTCATTGAGATCCAGAGGATGAAAATATCAAGCTCTCTAGCACGTAGTTCTAGATAACTGTATTGAAAAAGCCAAAGCTCTTGTCAAATTTGTTAATTTGGTCTGACATCTTGAAGAGCAAAGTAGAAACTACAGAATATACAGTATTCAGCAAATCTTTTCTGTGCATAACCTGCAACATTCCTGTATAGAATCTAAAAAAGATGTTACTCCGGATTTTGGTAAAGTCTTTGAGAACTTCTAAAATGAGTTGTTATAGAATAACAGTACTGGAAGTTACAGCAAGTGTTGATGTTTACCTCCTGTGTAGATCAAATACACAGAAGAGGCTCGGAAGTCCGCAGAGGGCAAGAAGTTTGATGCTGTGGCAGAGACACCTGTGTTTAAGACAGCAGTGGAGGCGTCTGAGAATGCCAGCGAGGTATCATGGGTGGAACGTGGAGCTATGTTCTGTCTCCGTGGGTGGAATGTCGAGCCGTCTTCTGTCTTCCCATGTGGCTGTGTCTTCTTGCAACAACTGGTTTTACCGTACTTGTAATGTTTGGTATGTCATGTCTTGTTTAATGTCCCTTTTAGATGTTGTATCTATCATGCAGCCATTCCAGTTTCATATACATGTTTCAAGTCCTGCTGTTGGATTGATTTAAAAAAAAAGGTACATGTATAGTAAGGAAAAACATCACTTTGTCCTCCTTTAAAGCCACTGTGTGTAGATTTTATGTTGTTTTGTTGTAGAAATCATCTGTTTAGTGTAAAAACGTGTTTAGATTGTCTTAGTTTTAGTGATTTTGGTAGATACATGTTATTATATACTTAGTCTATGTTCATAATGCATGCTTTCACTGTCTTGTATAAGTCTGCTTAGAAGTGTTTTCCTTCCTTGTAATAAAACTGTTCCTCGTCCTGTCTCTGTCTCCCATTCATTTCCGTCTTCGTTCATTCCTGCCTTCGATTCTTTGCTACATTCTGCATTCATTTCTGCCACATCTTGACACTCCACTGCCACATGCCACTTGCTACAATCCTCTCCTCACATGTTCACACACCTGCAGCAATGTTAACTCCATCTTCTTCTCTCAGCAGTTTCTCTTTCCTCAGTTCACTTTGCAGCTGCTGGAGTCTGGATCTTCTCTTCTTGTGTGACTGTACCTTATTTACCTTATTTACAACTTAAGATGCATGAACTAATACTTGTGAACTTCTTATGCTTTCATTGAATATCATGCTCTGTTGTTGACATGTTTTTGTGCAACATTCTATAAAGCTATATTATCTCAATACTTGCCTATTGTCTATATGTATTCTTTATTATAATCTCTTTTTGCTGCTCTTCAAAATTGTAATTCTCTTGGCATGTTATTTTCTATCATTCTATTTTACTGCCTATCATTGTCTAAGTTCTACAAGCTTCTTGCCTATTCTACATCATAAGCCTTTCAACAACCCATCCTTAACTCCAGTGTATTGTGAGGCTAGGTCCTCTTCAGATATGTGTACTATCTTCTTGTTATATATGTTGCTGTACTTGTATATGTGAGCATTGTTTGTGCGTTGTTTTGTCTCACGTTTGTCGTTTCCGTCCTCCGTTGCCATGGCTACATCAGACAAACTACGTGAAGGATTATGAGAAGGCGAAGACCAAGTACAACCTGAGCTCGGACACCCCCCTCATCAAGACAGCCAGGCAGTCTGCTAATCTGGCCAGCGAGGTACGCATCTTCTTTAATTATCCAAAATACCAGTTTTTAAGTAGAGGACAATAGATTTGTAGAGTGCCTGGTACAATGTCCCTGGTACAATGTCCCAATTTTTAAAGTGTTTGCCATACATTTGGAAAGCTGTGGGTTCAAATCCTGGGTGGGAAATAGACTCTTATACTAGTAGAATGACTGGCGTAATGATGATAATGAATTGCCTAGCTACTGGGCAGAGTGTTTTGCCTTGCACTTGGAAGGTTGTGGGTTCAAACCCTGGTTGGGTCACCAAAGACAGGAAAATAGTCCTTACTGATTTTTCTGCTTATCGCTTTTATGAGAAAGAGTATGAGAGCTGAATACACCACTTCCTTTAGGCAAGTCCCCTACTTAAGTGGTCTGTGTGGCCCAAGGGCTTAAGAAATGGAGATGTGCACCACCTATTACACCAAAATGAAGGAAGGAATTTAACAATGTATTCACTGATTGTCGAGATTCAATCAAATGTATGTACCAATTTGAAATTTTAGCATTTATTATTATTAATTTAACTGTCAACAATATAAGTTTTTCATTTTAAGAATATCCAGAAATGATACCTCCATGTCTGTATTTCATTCTTTTAGAACACATATTTGCACAAAAATTGGAGTAGCCCAACCCTTTTCCCATGTTTTCCTTGTTTCCTCTCCAGTATAAGTACCAGCAGCCGGTCAAAGGGGCCAAGTTTGAGCAGATATGTGACGGCATGCGTGAGGTGCATTGCGCTACAGTCAGCAAGCTGCAGAGCGACGTACGTACATGTACACTTGATACCTTATTTTCAGTAGAAAATATGCAGAATGACAGAGTTTGCAATGACAGACAATGTCGTTATGTAAAAAAAAAAAAACAAAGTATTACAAACCAGTGTAAAAAAAGTTTGTACTTGTAAAAACTACAATCAAACCCCTCCCCATTTTTGAAATATTCCACTTTCCTCCCTCGATAGATTGAATACAAACAGCCACTTGCAAAACACACCATTGTAACTGACACTAAAGATTCCCAATCGTAATGTCATCCAAGATCAAAATCAAGACTATCAGAAGATTAACGATATTCTCTTTTTGCCCACAGATTGAGTACAAACAACCACTTAGAACACAGTCAGCATTTTCAAATATATTTCTCTTTTCCCCCCCAACAGATTGAGTACAAGCAGCCACTTGAAAATTACACTGTGATCACGGACACTCCGGAGATGAGGAAGCTTGCATCACTGCAGGAGATCGTCAGCGATATCTTCTACAAGGAGGAGGCCAAGGAGATCATCGAGAGATGCTGCAGCCAGGCCCCCATCTACTTGGAGATGGATCGCATGGCCAGACTGCAGGACCTGCTCAACATGGTAGGGGGCGTTGTACTTTTCTCCTTTCCCTTCTGTAGAATTTTGGCAATGTTTCCGGTGCAGAGCCTGGGAGGGTGGTTGTGTCTAATCTGCAAGACTTTGAAATGAGAAGCAGGGATGTATCTTCTACGCGTGCTCCTTTTTATACAAGTTTCTGTAAATTTTAAGTTTGCGGAAGTTAGTGATTTTGTGGTACATTCACCATTGAAATAATATAGCAGTAACTAAGATGGAGCAAATATAAGCAAATGTTTGGCATTGTGACAAGGTGAAGTTGATCTCTCACCTAATAAGGGGGACTTGTTGTTTCCTGCATGCTGTAAACTGGACTTTATTTTGTAGTAAGTATGGAAATGAGGCATTTGTAATCGAAACAACACAGAAGAACTGTTGTGTAGTAAAATACATGTACAGCATATGAGAGCTGACTGCAAAAGTTGCAAACATAAAACTGCCGTGAAAATGAACAGGAGAGTGCTGAAGCCTCCAGAAGAAAGTCTAGTTTTTTAGATAAGCCCAACAACTGATCTTGTTGTTCGTCTCCTTGCAGACACAGTACCGTGAGAAGTGGGAGATGGACAAGAAGAAGTACACCGTCCTCACCGACTCACCTGAGATCATCCGTGTTGTGGAGGCTGGCAAGCAGCAGAGTGATGTAAGTCTTCTTTTTTTCTTAACTACTTTCTTCAAGTATGAGTGGTACATGTTAGACAGATTTGTTGTAGCTACAAGTTGTAGCTACAAATGTATGCTTCTTTGGCAAGATGAATATTTCAATATGCCTTATTTAAAAGAAAATTCCAATTTCATTCATGGAGGTGGTTACGTTAGATCACCTTTATCTGCTGGTAAACTATATCCATTGTTTTTAAAAAACTGGGTAATTAGGGATAGGAAATGGATGGATGGTGGTTTCAATTTGTAACATTTTCAAAATATTTCAGTTGGAAACCATCATCCGTTGACTTGATATCGTGTTGTAAGAACAATGGATATAGGTTACCCTGCGGATAAGGGTGAACTCTTGTTTGTAGTGTTTTCTTGTGCTCACAACTTGTTGTTGTTACTCCTCAGCTTGAGTACAAGAAGGGCATGCAGAAGCAGCAGAAGAAGGGATACGCCCTGGTTCCCGACTCCACCTCCTTCGTGGCAGCGAAGGAGGCTGCGAAGATCGCCAGCGATGTGGAGTACAAGACCAAGGACCTGATCGACATGCGGAAGGCGAGCTTCAAGAACGTGCACGAGTCCCCCTGGTACCTTCAGGCCAAGCTTTCTGCAGAAAACGCCTCAGGGGTGAGTACACAAACAAACAAACAAACACATAAAAATTCCTCAGGGGTGAGTACACAAACAAAAAACATACAAACAAACAAACAAACAAAAATTTATTATCAGTATTTCTAGAAGTTGAACACACAGAATTATAACTGGACTTCATTGTAGCTCTCTGCTGTATTGTTGTCTGATCATACCAAAGACTTATAAATGATTCTGTGGTACAGTGACAGACTGCATATACATGACATTGTATACAATACAAAGTATAACATTAACTATAAGGTAGCTACACACAGCTACATGTAGCTACATGTAATGACTGCTATCAGCTAGATGTACTGGTTAAGGCAAATTCTATATTTCTAGTAGTTTTCTCTCTCTTTTTGAAAGTGCATTGAAATATGACCATCATCCGCCCATATGATATCTCGTAACATTTAAGCTAAGAAATATGATGACAGCATTAATTTTGTGTTTGCTAAATCACATGATATACATTTTGTATATACAATGTACATGTAATTGTCAACTGGCTTCTGGCAAACGTACATGTAAATAATCTTTCCCTTTTCCGTTTCAGATCAAGTACATAAAGGACTATGAGAAGGAGAAGGTTCACTACCTGACACCTGTGGACAGAGTCGACTTTGTCGCCGCCAAGGCTGTCAGTGGCATGACAGACGTAAGTAGTTAGTCAGTTTTGTTTTATTGTATATTGGGCTTTCTTAAGTTTTGTCCCTCCGTCCCAGGACAGACAAAAATAAAATTTCCCCTCGTCTGTCCAAAAATCTTAACTTCACGACATAAAACCTGAGGAAAATATATTTTTGTAACATTAAAATGACAAAAATTAATGACGAAAATTCACAAGATATGCGGGACAGAAAAAAATATAGCTGGGATACAACAGGCATACAATCATGTAAATTGCATCATCGTATGCATTCATCATCGAATGGATGTCAAAGATTCTCTTTTGTATCTGAATGAAGACTTTTGAAGGATTTGTCAGTCTTGTTTCTTTGCAGCAATGTTTTAACAAGATCATGTTTTCTTCCTATGCAGCGTAAATACAGACAGAAGCTTGGCAAACCCATCTCCATCCCCGACACTCCAGAGATTGTACGCAGCAAAAAGTTGGAAAAACTCAAGGATGTAAGTACAATACCAAGTTTGGTGTGAAAAGTCTAGTTTTTTTTAGAGCTGAGCTATTAAAGTGTAGATGAAGTAAGGTGACCATGGAACTATTTGTGAAAAATGTATCTATTTTTGCCCACTTCATCTACAACATAGAATAATTTAATTATTATTGTCATAGTTTTGCATGATTTATCTATTTTTGTCAGCTTTATCTATTATACAAGATGTAGATCATTCATGAATCAGATTAGTTCCTTAGAAATGTTAAGATATTAGCATTGTATCCGTTACCATTGTCGCACAGTAAGGTTCTTCTTCTATGATTTCATTGGTATCATTGAATGTTTCAACTTGTGTCCTGAAAATGATTCCTTTCCTGCTATACTAACAGCAAACCTATAAGCAAGAGCCTGGTCCCTTCATCTCAACACCAGACTCTATGGAGATGGATAGAGTTAGGACTCTACAGCAAATCACCAGCGAACAAATGTACAAGGAGGACGCTGAGTGGCTTGTGCAGAGATGTCTGAGCCAGTATCCCTTCTCTGTGGAAATTGACAGGGTTACCAAAGTCAAGTTCCAGAATGATCCGGTAAGTGCTGAATTGCCAGGTGTTGCTTACATCAAGTCAAGGTGAAAGCAATTAGTTATAAATAACAAGATATTTTGAAGTAGTATTTCCTTTTGGTAAAAGTTGCACCTTAGTTAGCTTGTGCAATCACTTTTACAGAAAAGTTGTAAAAAATTCCAAGATGCAAGAAGTACATAGATTGCACTGTAATGCCCAATTGTATGCTCTATTTCTACTTAGCTATAATGTATTTGCACCCATATGATTGAATGTAATCTTCAATCCAGTTTTTAAAGACATTTTGTAGATGAGGGGAAAATGATTGGCAAGTGATTTACAACCCTGTAGGCACAATTTTGCCACTGTATGACCAAGGTATGTCTTTTGACGGAGGTATTCTTTCCTTCAGCGTGTTTACCAATGGGAAGCAGACAGGGAAAGGCAGAAGTACACAGTCCTGGCAGACTCCCCCGAGATCACTCGTGTGGTGAACGCTGCCAAGATGCAGAGTGACGTAAGTCAGAACTTTCCATTTTATGATGCAACATTCCCTCAAACACGTTTCCTTCATCAATCCAAGAGTATATAGAATAAAGGTTGTACTTTTGTACATGTATGTGTCAGCGCAGAGAGTACAGTATAAAAGAATCATTTATTCTGTTGGTAGAGTTCTGATCATGTCTGTAGATTTAAAGATACTCCTCTAAAGCACAGAACTTTTCACTTACATTGTAAGATCACTGAATTGACCACCTAAACATATTTTTAGCACAATTTGGCACAAAGTATCTGAGTGTTGACAAATTACTTTCTCTACAATCGTTTCCAGTCTTTACCAGTTTAGAGTATGAATCATTGTCTTTGCTCCATACATACAAATTAAAATGTTATGTTTGTATTCTTTACTGTCCATAGCGTGTTTACCATGAAGGCTATGAGAAACAGAAGCAGGGAGGATACAGGCTGGCTGCTGATGCTCCCACCTTCACAACTGCTAAGGAAGCTGCCAAGAATGCCAGTGATGTGAGTAGATCTATGTTTTAGTTAGTTTCCATCGGAAAAGCACTAAACAGATTTTTTGTACAAAATGTGTTTTGATGACCGACTGTCAACTTCATCAAGAAAATTGTAGCAGATTGGTTCAAATTGCACTGCAGCATTGAGCGTTAACTATCTGTAGATGTATTGTATATACTTCACATTTAAGACCACATTTGTACGCAATAGTATGCTGCATTACAATTTGAAGCAGTCAAAATTGCCCTGAGGTTGGATAAAACACTATTCATTTGATTCTGTTGATGAGATGAGAAGCTTGATACACTACAGCTAGCAGTCTCTGCGTGTTAGATTTAAAGTTGACAGTAACAAAGATAAATATCTTTTGCAGTATAACTACCAGTCAGGACTTCGTGAGGCCCGAGGGAAGGGATTCCCCAACTTCCAGGAGTCTCCACTGTTCCTGCAGAACAAACTGTCAGCACAGCTGGCCTCTGGGGTTAGTATATGTTACTTTTATTGAACATTTTATGTTATTATCAGTTTTGCACTTTTTTGCCAGTGTCCTCTCAATGGTTTGATGATTGATGTTTTTGTTTGCTGTCTATGAACTTTTTTTTATTGCTTATCTTTCATTGTGTTTCCTATTCTCGTCATGTTTTCATAGGCTGAGTACACAAAGGATTATGAGAAGCAGAAGGTGAAGTACACCCTCCCTGCTGACAGGGTGGACATGGTGACTGCCAAGAATATTCTGGAGTTGTCTGACGTAAGTGCATTGTGCATCACAGGTCTTGTATCCACTTTAGATGTTAACTATCGTGAGAATATTTTTTGGTGGGATTATTTATCAACACTTTATTAATTTGTATTTGACAATCTTTTTTTTTTGTGCTCATTTTCTACAGAAAAAGTACAGGCAGGAGCCAGGAAAGTTCATCTCGATCCCCGACACAATGGAGCAGGTCCGATGCACCAAAGCAGCCAAGCTTGCCAGCGACGTACGTCCAACATTTACTTTTATTTTCCTTGGTAACAAGGGGAAGAAATCCGTAGTCAATGTCACAGTAACTGTTGCTACAAGTAACATCAGCCTTAAAGATTGTAAAAAATATGTATTCTGCATTTAGAATAGGTATTTCAAAAGTTAAAGAAAGATGCCAGTAAAGCTACGTAATTTATAGTTTTCAGTGTTCTAGGGAGATCCTCTGAATTGTAGACTTGTCTAGTTTATCTTGAATGTCATTAATGCCTTTTTGTCAATAATCCTTACTATGAATTTTTCATATCGCAGGCATCACAAGTCAGTATGCAAATTTGATTTAAGTGAAAATCCACTTATATGATATGCTTCTAGATAGGCACGTTTACATGTTTACTTTCATCCAAACAGAAACACTACAAGCAAGAGCCTGGTGCCTTCATTTCAACCCCAGACTCTATGGAGATGGAGAGAGTGAAGACTCTACAGGAAATTACCAGTGACCAATACTACAAGGAGGATGCTCAGTGGCTTGTGCAGAGATGTCTGAGCCAGTATCCCTTCTCTGTGGAGTTGGACAGGGTTAACAAAGTCAAGTTCCAGAATGATCCGGTAAGTTCTTACCCAGGCAATTCAGTCACGTAGCTGCAATAATTTCAGTGCAGGGTCCAGGAAAACTATTTATTGGAACTTCATGATTACTTTTTGAAATTGTATTTAGCATATCTTTTAATCATTATGGTAATAAAAAGGAAATACTTACTAAGAGAAATGTTTGTTTGTTTGTTTGTTTAGCGTATCTACCAATGGGAAGCAGACAAGGAGAAGCAGAAGTACACAGTCCTGGCAGACTCCCCCGAGATCACTCGTGTGGTGAACGCTGCCAAGATGCAGAGTGACGTGAGTTAGAACTTTCCATAGTCTCCTACTTTTCTTACAACAACAACAACAATAATAATATTTTCATTATGAAAATGTGAACTTCAAGTTAGAAAACTGAGATGTTTCCAAGTAAATTTTCTTTGAGTGTAGCCATCAAGTGAGACTATTTTTGAAGATGTGACGTATTCTTAAACTAATTCTCAACTGATTTATTTAGCGTCTGTACCACCAAGACTATGAGAAGCAGAAAGAGGGAGGCTACAGACTGGCTGCTGATGCTCCTGTGTTCCTCACAGCCAAGGAAGCTGCCATCAATGCCAGTGATGTGAGTAGATCCAAACATTACACCCATTACACCCATTATGTACATAGTTAAGGGGCAGTTTTGTACACAGCATGATACTCATTTGTCTGAATGGGCCTTTGTTTGTTTGTTTGAACCTTTGTTTATTCATGAAAGCTCAAATCAGCCTGCAGGCCGCTTTTCATTAAGGCATTTTTTCGCGGAAACATACACTGTCAGTATGAAAATGAAATCATTAAAGGAATTCTTTATAAAATCAACATATGACATTTGTAAGGTTCATGGATTTTTTGGTTTTATGGTAACTTTGGTGTATGTGTGTATGAATTATATTTTTTAAAGAGTATTTAGATTTGACAGTAACCAAGACAAAATTCTTTTCCAGCATGTCTACCAGTCAGGACTTCGGGAGGCAAGAGGGAAGGGATTCCCCAACTTCCAGGAGTCTCCACTGTTCCTGCAGAACAAACTGTCAGCACAGCTGGCCTCTGGAGTAAGTACATTAAAACATGATTTTGAGACCATTCTGTATTTCATAGCCTGTCAGGTGTGTCAGGTTTAAAAAGATATTTCTTGCTCCTATTTACATTATGTTGTTCATTTCTAATTGGATATTTAGTAGACAATCAGGACTTAATTGTGTCTCTATGTTTTTCCAGGCTGAGTACACAAAGGACTATGAGAAGCAGAAGGTGAAGTACACCCTCCCTGCTGACAGGGTGGACATGGTGACTGCCAAGAATATTCTGGAACAGTCTGACGTAAGTGCATTGTGTATCACATGTCTTGTATCCACTTGAAATGTAAACTATTGTGAGAATATTCTTTGGTCAGATTGTTTGTCAACACTTTTGTATTTGACAGTCTTTTTTTCCCCTTTTTCTATAGCGCAAGTACAGGCAGGAGCCAGGAAAGTTCATCTCGATCCCCGACACAATGGAGCAGGTTCGATGCACCAAAGCAGCCAAGCTTGCCAGCGACGTATGTCCAGCTTTTGGTGTTTTTTCATCTTATTTTTTCGCATGGAAAAGACAGCTTATGTTGGTGGCCTTGACCTTAAAGAGCTGCTACCAGAATTTCTAAAAAATGCTCAAAGAGACGTTTCTTGTCAATCTAATGCATATACAAGTAGATAAAATGACTGAGGGAATTTAGGTTTTTTCATTGATTTTAGATTAGATTTTGTATCCTCCAAATTTGCTGAAAGTCACAACTTAACATGGCAGGAGAGGAGAGTCAAAAGTCATGTTTCGTCAGTGACTTGATAGAGGAAATATACAATGTCAATGTAGCTACAGATATAACTGTAGGTAGTTCTTAAAATGTTTGCTTTTCATTCAAACAGAAACACTACAAGCAAGAGCCTGGTGCCTTCATTTCAACCCCAGACTCTATGGAGATGGAGAGAGTTAGGACTCTACAGGACATTACCAGTGACCAATACTACAAGGAGGATGCTCAGTGGCTTGTGCAGAGATGTCTGAGCCAGTATCCCTTCTCTGTGGAGCTTGACAGGGTTAACAAAGTCAAGTTCCAGAATGATCCGGTAAGTACTAAGCTGTTCGGCTGCAGTGTATTTTGTACTAATTTGACAAATTGTACATAGCATCATTTTGAAAATACTTGAGGGTGAGATTTAATTTTGCAAACTTTCTAAGTAAAATGTTTGTTTGTTTAGCGTCTGTACCAAGAGGAGGCAGACAGGGAGAAGCAGAAGTACACAGTCCTGGCAGACTCCCCCGAGATCACTCGTGTGGTGAACGCTGCCAAGATGCAGAGTGACGTAAGTTAGATTTATAATTTCTCTACTGCTACTCTTTCTTAGATAGTATTTCTCCATGATCATTCCAACAGCAAGAACACAGAAGTACTCTTCTTTGGGTCACAAACCAAGTTTTACATGTTATCCACAGTCATACCCTGTTTCAAAATGAATCTAAAAACAATTTTAATCTTTACTCTCTCTAGCGTGTTTACCATGAAGGCTATGAGAAACAGAAGCAGGGAGGCTACAGACTGGCCGCTGATGCTCCTGTGTTCCTCACAGCCAAGGAAGCTGCCATCAATGCCAGTGACGTAAGTACATTCTACATTTTAGCAACTGCAACAGTACTTGTTACATGTTTCATGCTATCTTAGCAAATACAATTGGGTAAGATGAAGTAAAAGTATACTCTCATTTGTGTTTCACTGCTTTGTTTGGGCACAAAAGTGATAGCTTATTGAGACTTAACTTAGTACATAAAACTGAAAGTAAGTCATAAAACTCTCTTGCAGTATAACTACCAGTCAGGACTTCGTGAGGCCCGAGGGAAGGGATTCCCCAACTTCCAGGAGTCTCCACTGTTCCTGCAGAACAAACTGTCAGCACAGCTGGCCTCTGGGGTATGTAACATCACATATACGATTCATGAACTGTTACGTAAACAGACCTTTCCGTGATACATTACAGTCTTTTGGAAATAGTTGTACTTTGATTTAGTGGTAAAAAGCTATGGCGTCTTGTATGTCAGTTCTTTATTGTGTATTGTTCTTTTCTTCCAGGCTGTGTACACAAAGGACTATGAGCAGCAGAAGCTGAAGTACACCCTCCCTGCTGACAGGGTGGACATGGTGGCTGCCAAGGCTGTTCTGGAACAGTCTGATGTAAGTACATGTACAATTTACATGTATGTCTGATAGAAAGAATGTCATCATATCTCTTAAAGTCTTTTGAAAAACAGTTTTGAAAATTCAGAATGGTAACAAGTCTTTAGAGAAATTTAATTTAGCATATTATCTAACCACTCACAAATTCTATTTCCACAGAAAAAGTACAGACAGAAGCCAGGAAAGTTCATCTCAATCCCAGACAACATGGAGCAGGTCCGCTGCAATGCTGTGGCTAAGCTTGCCAGTGACGTACGTCTAGATCTATCACTTTTCTATTTTCTTCTATTATCAAGCTGAGGATACAGGTCGTTATCTAACTGTGGTCCAACCGTCCAAGCTAGGGCTGGGTATCGGTACAGCATACCAGTACAAAACCGTTTTTTCTTATTGGACCAGTCCAGAAAAACTGGACCTGAAAAAATTAGGTGGACCGGATGTTGGACCGATTAGAAAATTAACAGATTATTTCATCAGGCATTAACACGTTTTGGCGTTTGCAGGTGGAAGAAAATAACAAGAGTGAAGTAGAGTAGGGTTTATGGTAATTTCCACCAAGTTTTACAGCCAAACGTACAGGTGCAGTTAGCGTTGTAGGATTTTAAAATGACAGTGTAAGTCTAATACTCTACCAAAAAGATTTCTTTGTAGTGAAATGGACCATTGGTATGAGTCATACTGAATCAGGTCCAGGTTCAGGTCCGGACCTGAACCTGATACATTGGACCTGAACCGGACCTGGACCTGAATTTTCTGTACTGGTACCCACCCCTAGTCCAAGCAATGACAGTCATTAGTGTGCTTGGATGATGATTTGTTCGTTTTGACGCAAAGGAAAATCAAGTCCTCACAGAGATACATTTCTTATGGGATAGTTGCAACATCAGATTGGCATCTACTTAACCATGTATTTTTTGACGACATCAATTTTGTAAAAAATGAAGACACAATACGTGTGGGGTCTTACTCTCCAAGAAGAGGTCAGGCTCCGGCTGTTTTTTACCGTTTTTTTTTTAGTCGTTTTTATCGGGCTTTCTATTTTTTTTAATTTTATCTTGCTGTGTCAAAACCTAACTTTATCTTGGCTAGCGTACTTTAAAAAAAAGACAAAATATAAAGCCCAATAAAAACGACTAAAAAACGTTTAAAAAGTAGCAGGAGCCTAACCTCTGCTTCGAGAGTAGTGGGGTCTGTCTATCATGAAATATTTTCAAATCAGAAATCGTGAGATGAAATGTGATATATTTTTACTCTGCCTTATTTATGATCCTCTCCTCTTTGTACCAGAGAACAATTTCCAATCTCAAGAAACAAGTGAATAGACTCTTAGAGTCAGTAGTCTACTAAGAGAAGTTGTTTATTATCCTTTATCTTTTGAATCTATTATTGACATCTATTAGAAAAACTACAAGCAAGAACCTGGCAAGTTCATCTCAATCCCAGACTCTATGGAGATGGAGAGGGTGAAGACTCTACAGGAAATTACCAGTGATCAATACTACAAGGAGGACGCTCAGTGGCTTGTGCAGAGATGTCTGAGCCAGTATCCCTTCTCTGTGGAGTTGGACAGGGTTAACAAAGTCAAGTTCCAGAATGATCCGGTAAGAGCTCAAGTCCACCTCCATATATTTTTTATTTTCTTGACACCTTTTAAACCAATTTGTATTTTCTGAAGAATTTGTTGTTTGATTATAATGTTTGTTATCAATCTTTCTTGAAAATATTTTTCGAAGCTTAATTTTTGCTTGTTTTGTTCTTGCAGCGTCTGTACCAAGAGGAGGCAGACAGGGAGAAGCAGAAGTACACAGTCCTGGCAGACTCCCCCGAGATCACTCGTGTGGTGAACGCTGCCAAGATGCAGAGTGACGTAAGTTAGACCTCTTTAATACTGTCAGGATACTAGATACATGTATCTTCAACAGTGCAAGAGTAGTGAGAAAAGTATTCAGATCACTTTGTTTTTAATTGTAGGTTTAGTGATCCAGTAACTTTATTCTCCTGGTGTCCCAGATATATTAAGATTGTTATGTTCCTCCTTTATAGCGTCTGTACCACCAAGGCTATGAGAAGCAGAAAGAGGGTGGCTACAAGCTGGCTGCTGATGCTCCCACCTTCACAACTGCCAAAGAAGCTGCCAAGAATGCCAGTGATGTGAGTGACTCTAACTGTTATTCGTTTTGTAGAGTTAAAGGAGATCAGTTACATTTTTGTTTTGAACAAACAAGCAGAGAAACATATTCACTTGTCTAACTCATTGTACACCTTTCAAAATGTATCTCATATTTCCTATGCACTCAACATACCTTATAATGCGAGTAGAATTATAGTTGGCAGATAATATAATCTTTTTGCTATGATGTTATGTCTAGTAGCTGCTATATACACATGGCTTTTTCTTTTTCAAATTGGGAGCTAATGCTAATGTATTGGCAAATGTTTGTTGCAGTATAACTACCAGTCAGGACTTCGTGAGGCCCGAGGGAAGGGATTCCCCAACTTCCAGGAGTCTCCACTGTTCCTGCAGAACAAACTGTCAGCACAGCTGGCCTCTGGTGTAAGTGAAAAAAAAGTCATTATTGAGAAATATTTTGAAAGTTTTAGTTTTAATCTATGTCTTATAAACCCTGTGTAGATTGCTTAGTAGACTAATTTGCTACCTCTATTGTGTCTGGTTATGAAGTGTGTTTTATACTCTTAATAATTCACTGTTTGTATTTTTTCTTTGTCTACAGGCTGTATATACCAAGGACTATGAGCAGCAGAAGCTGAAGTACACCCTCCCTGCTGACAGGATGGACATGGTGGCTGCCAAGGCTATTTTGGAAATGTCTGAGGTAAGTACATGGATAACTGGTGCCAGAATTTTTTATGTGCATATTTTCAGTTGCAAAAAAATTGATACAGTAGGTAACACTAGTTCACCTTTATCCACCGGGTATCCTATATCCGTTATTAAAGAAAACATTGTATTTAGTGGTATCATGTTGATGGCTGGTGGTTTCAAACTGCAGTATTTTGAAAATCTTTCAATTTGAACCCCCCCCCCCCTTTCACTTGATATCCCTAAATACCCTGTTTTTAAAAACAACGGATATAGATTACCCCACGAATAAAGGTGAAGTAGCGTTATATACAGTCACTCAGTCATGTAATTTTCAGGATTTGAAAGGAAAAGTGCTGTTATATTTGCTGGGTTGCTAATTTGTAGACTACATGTAATGTTGTTGTTTATTGTTGTTTATTAAGAAACCTTTTAGCCCTTACGGGCTAATCTTCCAAGTTTCAATCAACATGAATCAACATGACAATCAACATGAATACATACATTTAAAAAAATACAACAATCACAAAGTATTTACAATAGAGCACAGTGTCTAGAGGTCAAAGGTCTAGATGACAATGTTTGAGATGGCTTGTTTAAAACTAATGTGTTTCTTTCCACAGAAAAAGTACAGGCATAAACCAGGAAAGTTCATCTCTATCCCAGACAACATGGAGCAGGTCCGCTGCAATGCTGTGGCCAAGCTCGCCAGCGACGTAAGTCCAACTGTCATACTTACTTCTAACTTGATTGTTATACTCCAGACCTTAATGTGGTAATGAGTATATATCAGTGTTCTGGAAATGGAAAATCGTAATGAAATAGAAGAAGGAAATTTTTTCTCAACATTGTTGGTAACCTAGTTTCTCAGTCTGTTTAATTGGTACTCTATAGTTTCTCAGGCTGTTTAATTGCAATTCTTATCCTCTACATTTCGTCTCTGCCAAAGACTTAATTATATGCATTCCTTCTCTTCTTAACTCTCAGTCCTTATAAGAAAGAGCATTGGGGACAAGCTCCCTGTAGTGTTTGTACTTCTGTGTGGCCCAAGGACTAATACCATGGAGGTTGGCACTGCCCTATACACCATATGGTGTGGGTAGGACCTAAACCAACTTCCAACTTTTGAACTGTTTACCTTTCATCCAAACAGAAACACTACAAGCAAGAGCCTGGCAAGTTCATCTCAATCCCAGACTCTATGGAGATGGAAAGGGTGAAGACTCTACAGGAAATTACCAGTGACCAAATCTACAAGGAGGATGCTCAGTGGCTTGTGCAGAGATGTTTGAGCCAGTATCCCTTCTCTGTTGAGCTTGACAGGGTTAACAAAGTCAAGTTCCAAAATGATCCAGTAAGTTCTTACCTGTTTGGCTGCAGAGTATATATGATATATATTTTGTACTTGGTTCCAGCGAAGTTACTTTAAACACTTTGCAATTCATCATTACTTGCTGCTAGTAAAAATTGTAGGTAGTATTGTCTGAAGAATACTCGGGGGTGAGATTGCATTCTTTACATTTTCTAAGTGAAATGTATTGTTTGTTTAGCGTCTGTACCAAGAGGAGGCAGACAGGGAGAAGCAGAAGTACACAGTCCTGGCCGACTCCCCCGAGATCACTCGTGTGGTGAACGCTGCCAAGATGCAGAGTGATGTAAGTTAGATTTTAAATCATAATTTCTTTGCTGCTACTCTTTCTTATTAAATAGTTTTTGTTTGTTATTCACATGTTGCATGTTATTGACAGACATATCTTGTTTCAAAATGAATCTAAAAAGAATTTTGATCCTTGCTCTCACTAGCGTGTTTACCATGAAGGCTATGAGAAACAGAAGCAGGGAGGCTACAGACTGGCCGCTGATGCTCCTGTGTTCCTGACAGCTAAGGAAGCTGCCATCAATGCCAGTGATGTAAGTACATGTACATTTTGACAACAACATAGTATTACATGATGTAACTTGACACAAATTTCATACTATCCTAGCAAATACCATTGGGTAAAATAAAGAAAAAGGATTCTTTAATTTGTGTTTCACTTCTTTGTTTGGGCTCATGAGTAATAGCTTACTGAGACTTTTTCTTACCTAAAATTGAAAGTAAATCATAAAATTGTCTTGCAGTATAACTACCAGTCAGGACTTCGTGAGGCCCGAGGGAAGGGATTCCCCAACTTTCAGGAGTCTCCACTGTTCCTGCAGAACAAACTGTCAGCACAGCTGGCCTCTGGGGTATGTAACATCACATATACAATTCATAAACAGTTACATTTTAAACAAACCTTTCTGTAATACATTACATTTCTTTTGGAAATAATTGTACTTTGCTTCATCAGTGAAAAGCTATGGCATCTTGAAGGTCAGTTCTTTATTGTGCTTTTCTTTTTTCAGGCTGTGTATACAAAGGACTATGAGCAGCAGAAGCTGAAGTACACCCTCCCTGCTGACAGGGTGGACATGGTGGCTGCCAAGGCTATTCTGGACTTGTCTGAGGTAGTTTCCAATTTGTATTTCCTTAGAAACTTGATCTTTTATCATTTATATCATTGAAGAAGTTGTTGCAAATGTTGAAGATTGTTTCTTTGACAATTCAAGACTCATACATTCCTGTTCTTCTACAGCGCAAGTACAGACAAAAGCCAGGAAAGTTCATCTCAATCCCAGACAACATGGAGCAGGTCCGCTGCAATGCTGTGGCTAAGCTTGCCAGCGACGTAAGTCCAACATTTTGTTTCTAATTAGAGTCCGATTATTTCTTAAAGGCAAAGTATCGGATATTACATAACTCCCAGTACTGTGACCAACAGCAGGAATAAACAGCAGGAATAAAATGCCTTCTTAAACCAGGATACACTCAATGTACAATATATATGTAACGTTACAAAGGTTTAACTTTAAATTTCTTTTATACCTGTTTTCCACAGAAACACTACAAGCAAGAGCCCGGCGCCTTCATCTCAATCCCAGACTCTATGGAGATGGAGAGGGTGAAGACTCTACAGGAAATTACCAGTGACCAATACTACAAGGAGGATGCTCAGTGGCTTGTGCAGAGATGTCTGAGCCAGTATCCCTACTCTGTTGAGCTTGACAGGGTTAACAAAGTCAAGTTCCAGAATGATCCGGTAAGTGCTAACTTGCCAAGCTTGGTCATTTCCTATGCTAATTTTGAGTGTCATTGACACAGCATCTGATACAAATTGCTATATGAATAAGACTGTTTGCCAGTATAGTCAAATCGTTGATTATTAAGTTCACTTTTTCTGAATTACTTGGTATTTTTTTTCAATAGCAACTGTACCGTGAGGAGTGGGATAGGGACAGGCAGAAGTACACAGTCCTGGCAGACTCTCCCGAAGTCACTCGTGTCTGTGAGGTTGCCAAGCTGCAGAGTGATGTAAGTTTTTGATTTACAAAAATTGTATATGTCAAATCATTAATGGCATATTTCATTTTACATGTACTGCAAACCTTACAGTAGATTCTAAATTGTCATAATTGTTTGTTTCTCCACAGCTTGTCTATCACCAAGGCTATGAGAAACAGAAGCAGGCAGGCTACAAGCTGGCTGCTGATGCTCCTGCATTCCTGACAGCCAAGGAGTCAGCCAAGAATGCCAGTGATGTAAGTGTTGTCTTTTTCAGACTGTTTCATCTTTAATTTCTTGTATGACTTAATGTTACAGTAATGAATATCACTAATAAAGAGAATGAATAGGACACACACCTTGGTACTTGAAGTTTGGCACCCATTTGCAATGTTTTGAATATCATTAGTTTTTATCTGCGAATAAGATAAAAGCTTTGATTAGACCATATTTTATTACTTTAAAAAGCTGTCTCATCCTGCCTACAATTACTCAGCCATAATCAAAATATTTCTGGTCACAAACGATTTCCAGCCATATACAAATAATGCTTTGAATAGTACACATGCATGTGTATGTATATATGTATGTGACAGTGGTATTGAGGTCACCTGAATGGTGCAGAATGGCAGCTCGCTCCAGACCGTTGCGATTTAGCTCCACCTATATATATATCGTAAGCGCCTCACAATTCAGCCCCTGGCTGTGAAGAGAGAGTAGTCGAGCCACCCAATAACATAACAATAGCAATAACAATTGATCATTCTGTTTCCTAGCATAAGACGTTGTAAAAAATGATCTCTTTTATCATCCCCTTACAGTATAACTACCAGACAGGACTTCGGGAGGCCAGAGGAAGGGGATTCCCCAACTTCCAGGAGTCTCCACTGTTCCTGCAGAACAAACTGTCTGCACAGCTGGCCTCTGGGGTATGTTCAAGTTATTTTGCTAAACATGTCTAATGAGAAGTCATTTCACTAAATATTATTGATGATAAAACTTAAATTTTGCTTATGATATCTACAGTCACTGAAAAAAATATGTCTGTGTCTGCAAAATCTTATCGAATTACTCAGATTTACATGATATCAAGAAACTAGGTAATATTATCTATCAATGTTCCAATTGTTTTTCTATTGTTTAATGGCTTTGTGTTTTCACAGGCTTTGTACACCAAGGACTACCAGCAGCAGAAGCTGAAGTACACCCTCCCTGCTGACAGGGTGGACATGGTGGCTGCCAAGGCTGTCCTGGACTTGTCTGATGTAGGTGCAAAATATCAAGCGTCATGACTTTTATTGGTGATATTTTGTTAAAATTTGTGATGGAAGCTTAGCGTGTTTCCTTTATCTAAATGTCTTTTTTTAATGAATATAGTATCTAACAAGTTTATACTTGTTTTCTGCAGAAAAAATACAGACAGGAGCCTGGCAAGTTCATCTCTATCCCAGACAATGTGGAGCAGGTCCGCTGCAATGCTGTGGCCAAGCTTGCCAGTGATGTAAGTAAAATCCTATTCTATTAACACGAATGTTACAACTATAGGAAAAACATCCTTTTGTGTTGGTTGCTGTAGATGTATAATGATTCATGCTTGAAAATAATTCTTGATTTTTTTGACAGAAATACTACAAACAAGAGCCTGGCAAGTTCATCTCAATCCCAGACTCTATGGAGATTGAGAGGGTGAAGACACTACAGGATATTACTAGCGACTACTACTACAAGGAAGAAGCCAAGGAGCTTGTGGAAAGATGCCTGAGCCAGTATCCCTTCTCTGTGGAAATCGACAGGGTCAACAAAGTCTCACTGATGCAAGATCCGGTAAGACATAAGAATTGGCAAGAAAACACAGAGACAACATAATGCTAGTTTACCTGTGTCCATGGATTAGCCTATATCCATTGTTTTTAAAAACAAGTTATTTTGGAATCAAGGGGATGGATGGTGGTTTCTAAATGGAGTATTCTTTATTACAATTATTGAATATTTTGGAAAAATTGCACTTTGAAACCACCATCAACTTCATATCTCTAGATTAGAAGATACCTTATTTTTTAAAATAATGGATGTAGGTTACTTGCGGATAGATAACTAGATACTAGCATTAATCATTGTAAGAAATCAACATGCTATATCCAAGTAAAGTGCTAACTGACAAGCTATTAAACAGTCCTCTGGTCCTTCTCAGTGTGATTTGACCCAAAGCGTACATGTGTGTGTCACTTGACCTGAGCAGAAGTGTGATGTCAGCAGGGGGTCACAGGTGCCTGGTAGTTTGTATCAGCCCGTCTCTGTTAATAGATGGGAAATAATGTGTAGTCATGTTTCTTTTCATTACATTTGGTATTAATATGTAGATATGAGTGTCATCATAAAAAGGAGGAAGTATAGAACATGGATTTTTAGACTACTAAAGATTTCTGCTTAATTACATGTACCTTGTTCTCCTGTCCAAAGCGTCTCTACCGTGAGGAGTGGGATAGGGACAGGCAGAAGTACACAGTCCTGGCAGACTCTCCAGAAGTCACCAGAGTGTGTGAGGTTGCCAAGCTGCAGAGTGATGTAAGATTTTGTTTAATCTACATTTTATTTCTTGTAAGAATGGTTTTAATTATCATTTTTTGGCATTTGAGGTTATCATCTGGAGGATTGAAATTTGTCATATGATGGTTCTTTTCTCCACAGCTTGTCTATCACCAAGGCTATGAGAAACAGAAGCAGGCAGGCTACAAGCTGGCTGCTGATGCTCCTGCATTCCTGACAGCAAAGGAATCTGCAAAGAATGCCAGTGATGTGAGTTTTGTTTCTTATCATCATCTGTGACTCCTTTTTATTGCTTGATGATGTATTCTTAAAATGCATACATATAAGATTGTGCATCAATTGCTATTCAATCAATAATTACTTGTAGGTGTACCAATTAGAGTGAGGCAGAAGCAAAGAAGTTGCCCATTCTTTATTTCTTTACTGATGGTCAGTTATTCACATGTAAAAATTTTGTATGTATCTTGTCTTTACAGTATAACTACCAGACAGGACTTAGGGAGGCCAGAGGAAGGGGATTCCCCAACTTCCAGGAGTCTCCTCTGTTCCTGCAGAACAAACTGTCTGCACAGCTGGCCTCTGGGGTATGTAAAAGTCATTCTTGAATCTTGGGGAAAAGCAACATTTCTTTAGATGTGCAAGTTGATGTTCTCCACCAAAAATACAATCGATATCATTTTTTTTACGAAACCCTGTATAACTGAACCTTTACAATTTTGATTGACCACATTGGTCCTTTAAAACTTACAAAGCTGTTGAACTTCCTTGTCAAATTTCTTATCTGTTTTTTCAGGCTCTTTATGTCAAAGACTACCAACAGCAGAAGCTGAAGTACACCCTCCCTGCTGACAGGGTGGACATGAAGGCTGCCAAGGCTGTTCTGGACTTGTCTGATGTAGGTATTTTTATTTCTGTCAAAATGATATTGCCTTGTCGTGCAAAATAATATTTCTGTATGGTCCAATTTTATCGATGTAGAGTTTGGTTTGAAGGTGTTTGTGTGAGCACAATTTATTGGAATTACTTGAATAAAGATCTACATAGATTAAGAAAAATCTTTGGCTGAAAATGCTTCGTATGAAAATAGTGCCTATGATTTGAAGACATTGCAAAACCCTGACAAGATGACAGGGAATAAATAGTTAAGGCAGGGGTGTCAGGAGGCATGTGACTGATGTGGGTTTTTAACTCTTTTTAATCCATGAAAATGCTACATCTGACACAGGGCCGGACCTCTCTCTGTCCCTGGCTATGCCTGAGTGAACTCATCCCTAGGTCATTTGTGGGCCAGACTAAGTATATGCCCGTGACCCTATCACACATCATCACACAGGGAGTGATAAGTCATTGACCAGTCTGTTCCTCCTCCATATTGTTTCACAGCGCAAGTACAAGCAGCAACCTGGCAAGCCTATCTCCATCCCCGACACAGTAGAGCAGGTCCGCTGCAACGAGGTTGCCAAGCTTGCCAGTGATGTAAGTAAATCATCTTTCAATACACAGCAAGGGTAAACCTTTATGTTTCCTAGGTTTTAGACATTTCAGGGAGAAATAAAGCATGTAGTCAAGAAGAAAACAGTAATGGAATGAAATTTGTATCTGCCTAATAACTAAATATGTAAAACTATGAGTACTGTATATGAAAGTAACTGATAGTAGACCTGTCCTTGGTGCTGAACTTTGAATCGTTGTCCAGTAATGAAGAAACCAAATGAAAAGATGTCAAAAGTTACAATGGCACATGATAAATAAAGATCTTATACTATACTTTCTTTTGGTAGTAGACTGCGATTATTTGACATGACTTAAAGTTAGACATCATAGAAATGGTGGCAGATTTCAAAGGGTTCAAAGGAATAAAGAATTTTGTATCTCTTCCAACAGAAACACTACAAGCAGGAGCCTGGCCGCTTCATCTCGACCAATGACACCCCCGAAATTCTTAGGCTTAAATCTCTGCAAGAGATTGTCAGCGATCACTACTACAAGGAAGAAGCCAAGGAGATTGTGGAGAGATGTCTGAGCCAGTATCCCTTCTCTGTGGAAATCGACAGAGTCCATAAAGTATCTGAAATGCAGGATCCAGTAAGTGTCAAATGTTTTGGAGCTTTTATTTTTGGATGTTGGATTATTATTTTTCACAACTATTTAAGTCTCCTCTTCTTACATTTCGATGCCTATTGACATTTACTCCTTAGCGTCTTACTCAAATGCTGCTTCTCAATGCTATATATAAACAATGTAGGTGTAGCGAGAACACATTCGCAAACTTGACTAAGCTTACAGGCATCATAACATTAGCAGATAGACTTTACTGGTTGTCCTTCTACAATGTAAAGACATCAAAATGTAAGGATGTGAGACTTTGTGAGATGTGAGACTCAGATATCTTAGTATAATGTACATTTTGATAGAATGTTTTTTTTTTGTCTTTTAAAAAGTTAGTTCTGTGAACATGGCTTTTGCTGCCGTTGATTCGTAGAACCATGTTTCCTAATCAAAAGCTTTCTTTAAGTCAGACTTTTCTTCTTTCTGCAGCGTCTGTACCGTGAGGAGTGGGATAGAGACAGACAGAAGTACACCGTCATCCCAGACTCTCCCGAGGTGGCTCGCGTTCAGGAGGTTGCCAAGATGCAGAGTGATGTAAGCTTAAATATGTTGTTAACCATGTATTTTGTATTTGTGCTTAGCCTTAGTTATTATATGTAGTTATGGCAATATTTTCCTGTTTTCAGGATATTCATGTACAATTTTCCCAATGCTGCAAACGGCGGGATGGGTGTTTACTCACCTTAAGTAGGATTTGTCAGGAAGTTAATGTATAGGTCCAGTTTGACTCTGTGCGTGCGCGAGTTATCTAAAGTATGTAAAACGCATTTCCACGTCGGATTTTGCGTCCCATTATCCAGCTAGGATTCCACAAAGTGTAAAACGCTTTTTGCTGGTAGGCAAAATATGTTGTTAACCATGTCTTTTGTATTTGTGCTTAGCCTTAGTTATGTAGTTATGGCAATATTTTCCTGTTGGAAAACTGTTTTCAGGATATTCATGTACAATGCCATTATACATTTTTTCACAGCTTGTGTACCGCCAAGGTTATGAGAAACAGAAGCAGGGAGGCTACAAGCTGGCTGCTGATGCTCCTCTGTTCCTGACAGCCAAGGAGTCAGCCAAGAATGCCAGTGATGTAAGTGACTCAGTGATTTGAATAAAAAGACACTTTCCAATTGACATTGTTTTGATCTGGTTTTTGTAAGCCATTAATATGTATTACATTAATGATTTTTAAACATTTCTTTGTAGTATAACTACCAGACTGGGCTTCGGGCAGCGCGTGGAAGTGGATTCCCCAACTTCCAGGAGTCTCCACTGTTCCTGCAGAACAAACTTTCAGCACAGCTGGCCTCTGGGGTAAGTAGATACCTCTTGTTGTTCAATCTCTTTACCAGAGAAGCTCACTTGTTGTGCTAGGTTACTCATTGTAAATTTCAGCTGCTAGTCTGTTTTTGACAACCAACTATTATTATATAGTGTAGTAACTCGTTCAGTAGATGTATTTTTGTATAGTACAAATGTGCTATTCTTTCGCTTTTGTGTGAGGCTTTAAAGTTATAGGTTACTTGTGTATTTATATATCATTTTCTATGTCATTGTAGGCTCTGTATATCAAGGACTACCAGCAGCAGAAGCTGAAGTACACCCTCCCTGCTGACAGGGTGGACATGGTGGCTGCCAAGGCTGTTATGGACTTGTCTGATGTAGGTCTTCAGTTCTGTCATGTTTTACACACTGACAGTAATATTGACATGCAGTTATTTCTGTGATATTGTGTATCACAACAGATGCTGATGAAAGCATCTGATGTTGGATGTTCACTAGTTTTAATACTGTTTTTTGCTTATCCAGCGCAAGTACAAGCAGAAGCCAGCAGTACCCAAGTTGCCCCCAGACTCGGTTGAACAGGTCCACTTCAAGTCCCTGGCCCCATTGAAAGATGTACGTATAGTCAATTGTTACCTTATAGCATTATCTACATGTGTTATAGTTGATAAACCTAGTATTTCTGGCGTTTTGTATATACATGTAGAATCAATTATTCAAACCTGGTTGCTATTGCATTATATAGTTTATTAATATTTTGTAAGGTGGTGTTTCATTGGAGTTTGACTAGGATGACTTAAAATATTTTATTGCATGACAATTGTACATGGTATAATGTATGGCAACAGCTAGTACACAAAATGCAAAATAAGGGTAAAAAAGAGTAAAACTAATAGATGATAGTATATAGAAATATACTAGACTTGCTGTTTGAAATTACAACAATATGACCCATCGCCAACTTTTTTTACTTAATTCTTCCAACAGAAAGTCTACAAGCACGAACCAGGCGGCTTCACCTCTGAGATTGACACTCCTGAGACCAGGAGGCTGAAGTCTCTACAGGAGATTGTCAGTGACTTGTACTACAAGGAAGAGGCCAAGGAGATTGTGAACAAGTGTGACAGTCAGTATCCCTTCTCAGTGGAGATCGACAGGGTCCACAAAGTGTCGGAAATGCAGGATCCGGTAAGATAACAAATACAAAATGTACTTTCAAAATCTCAGATTAGAGCCTTGTGCAAATCCTTGTGGTACCCCATGATGCATGCAGATACTTATGCAATCAGAGTTGTATACATTCCTTACAATATTGGATGTTTATGGCTTGTTTTTTTTAGATAGTTCAAAGAGTTACTTGTGTAGTCTGTCTGACATTATTGACTTGGCAGTGATTTCTGCCCTAAGTTGATATTTTGGGAAGAACCTTATTTCTTTGGCATGTGCTGAGATTGCCCTTAAGAAATATTTTGGAAGCCTGTGCGGTATTGTTGTGTAGAAAAAAATCCTTCCATGATAAATATGTTTTTTGCTAATCCAGCACTGTACTTCTGCTGGTGATTTATAGTACCATGTTTTCTGCTCAAAAGCGCTCTCTAAGTCAGACTTGTCTTCTCTATGCAGCGTCTGTACCGTGAGGAATGGGATAGAGACAGACAGAAGTACACGGTCATCCCAGACTCCCCCGAGGTTGCTCGAGTTTGCGAGGTTGCTAAGCTACAGAGCGATGTAAGTATAACCATCTGAACTACACTTAATGTATCTATTCTTTCGGCTGACAATACAGGGCAAAATGAGAAATGCAAAATACATTGAATAACATATAGAACAGTTTATAAAATTTACACAAAGTATAATACAAGATATATTCATACTGTTATACACTTTAATCTGTGGTTTAAGGCATACTGCAAAGTAATGGATATAATATAACAAATTGAAATGTTAAACTCAGCCATAACTGCTGGTATCTTATTCCCATTTTTCCCTTCTTTTCTCCCAGCGTATTTACCAACTAGGCTACGAGAAGCAGAAGCAAGAAGGTTACAAGATGATTCCTGACACGCCACTCTTCCTGCAATGCAGGGAGTCTGCCAGGAATGCCAGTGATGTGAGTTGTGTATTAAGTTTTGGATGTTCTTTTCTAGATATTACCTTAATGTTCTATGATGTAATAGTAGAATCCAATTCTAATGAACTAAGAGTCTATTCCATTGATTTACACATGTCAAAATTTCATCAAAGTTTTGCCAATCACACTAATTCTGAGACCTTTTTTTTTCACTTCCACTATTTAGTATGTCTACCAGACAGCACTGAAGGAGGCCAGAGGAAGGGGCTTCCCCAACTTTCAGGAGTCTCCATTGTTCTTGCAGAACAAACTGTCAGCACAGCTGGCCTCTGGGGTACGTGTTAGGATTCATTCTTAGTCGTGATCCCTCGGGTTTCATGCTTGAAAAAAATCTAGAGAAGCTCTCTGCAGTAACAATTTGTCAATCTTTCAAGTGAATTATGCCAAAAAGCAGCTACTCAGGCGACTGGATATAATTTTAAAATTGGTCAGATGAATTGTGAATTGTATTTGGCATCTTCATTTCTTAATTTTTTATACACTATTTTCTGTACAGCTTCTGTATGTTAAGGACTATGAGCAGCAGAATGGAGCAATTTTGCTGTAAAACAGAGTTGAGACGAAAGCATGAGATTTATTTGCTGTTGTTGTTCGATCACTATCAATCAATATTCCCATAATTAATAGTTACATTAAACTTCTTCTATATCATTGTAGGCTCTGTATACCAAGGACTATGAGCAGCAGAAGCTGAAGTACACCCTCCCTGCTGACAGGGTGGACATGGTGGCTGCCAAGAATATCCTGGACTTGTCTGATGTAAGTATTTCTTGAATATATAAAAATTGCTTATCTTAAGTGTTGAATTTCCATAGATATCGTTTTGTAGAGTACAATAAATGTGTAACAGAGTTGAAATTGGTAATTTTCCCAATCAAACCTTTCCCATTTCTTTACCCATTTATTCACACTTGCCTTCTCTGATTTTTTTCAGCGCAAGTACAAGCAGAAGCCAGCAGTGCCAAAGGTGTTCCCAGACTCGGTTGAGCAGGTCCACTTCAAGTCCCTGGCTCCCTTGAAGGATGTACGTGAAACTGCTTATATAATAATCTTTATTGCAAACTCATGCCCGAAGGCTAATTACAAAAATACATTGTATGATAATGATACAATAACAAAGTGGACATTAAGTGAAATAGGGGTCATCAACTAGTGATACTTCTAATCTAAAATGAATGCTATTGGTTTTGATTTCTTGTCTGTATACAGTAGAGGATGAAATTCCCAACATTTTGGGAGACATATGCATTGGGTGGTGCTAACAGGAAGAAGTTTTTTTGTAGTTTGGTACGATGTGCAAAACTGGGGAAAATTTTGTTGACTAGTTTAAATAGTTTGATATATACATGTATCATTAACACAGCATAGTATTTTGTTAGATTAGGCTGATTTAGAGTTAAACAGTGACCAATCACAGAGCTACCATTCAATAGAATATCTGCTGTCTCCAAAAATTGAAAGCTGAGTAGATTACATTCAAGGTTAACATCTGCATAAGGTAGCAGAACACAGTATTCGACCAATGGGGATTTCTATAGTTAAGGACCACAAGGTGACTGACATCGACGCTGATAAAATCATAGCAGGGTGCAGTTTTCAAGCATGACAAACTAATATGTTGAAGTCGAGGGTATAACCTACCAAAATAATTGAAAAACATTTGAATTTTTGTAAAGACCTCTTTTAAATGGGGTCATCGGGGTCATGCGGAACTGCAGCCGACTCACCGAGGCAGGCAGCTGTAAAGGTCACGCGCATTTATACACCAAATGGACAAACATCAAAACCTTACACATACCACCTGAAAGTCGACTCCTTGTACTACCATATAGCAAAGCTCATCCCCCACTGCCTATCACGTTACGGTGTTTACAGACGCTTCCAGATTTCGGCCGCACTACTTTTTTACTCCTACGTAATAGACCACGGGGGTCGCGTAGAAATACTGTGGGCTGCGACCATAACCTTGTAGTGCTTCTACTTGTAACTTATATAGTGTCAAGTGAAATTTAAGATTAAAGCAGATTATGTTTTGAATTTGATCTTCAAATTTTTCAGGTGAAATACGTTAAACTTTGTAAGACTGGGTCATTTTGTTCCACTGAAAGCAGCATTTTTTTTACACACATTGTCTTTCACTGTACCAACAGAAAGTCTACAAGCACGAACCAGGCGGTTTCACATCTGAGATTGACACTCCTGAGACCAGGAGGATGAGGACACTACTGGAGACTGTCAGTGACTATTATTACAAGGAAGAAGCCAAGGAGATTGTGGAGAAGTGCTGCAGCCAGTTCCCCTTCACTGTGGAGATTGAAAGGGTGGAGAAGGTTACAGAAATGCAGGATGATGTAAGTATGGCAGTTTGAAAGTAAAAAATTCTTACGCATCTGATGGTGCATACTACCCGGCTGTAACATTTTACATGCATGGCTTTCCTTTCTTTTTGAGGATATTTTAGATGGTTCTCTAGATACAAAAGTTCAGGAAAAATGATACAGTACCATTTCAAAATAATTTTTGATAGGCATTGTTGTTGACAGCAGTTAGGTTTGTGTCAGTTTGATGATAACTTTGAAGGTCAATATTGTTCACAAGAGATTGTTGTATGCGTATAATGTACCAGTTTTCTACTACCAGTAGACTAGCCCTCCACTGCAGTGGTCCATATTGCCCAAGGGCTCTAGAAATGTAGATGGGCACTGCCCATATACACCAGTCTATGTTCAGTGTAATCTAACTTTTCTTCTTCTACACATCCAGCGCCGCTACCGTGCGGATTACGAAAGGGGCAGACACAACTACACCGTTATTCCCGACTCCCCTGAGGTGGCTCGTGTGATTGAAGCTGCCAGGATGCAGAGCGACGTAAGAATTTGAAACTGTTTATCAGCTATCAACTTAATGACTTTCCATCTGAAAACAGTATATGTTTTTAAAATGAGAACTGAATGCATTGACTAGTTTTTGAAACAAAATTTCCTACCTTCCCTGTATGGTAAAGCTTCATGATAGTTAGAGTAGGAATTTTTGTTAATGCTCCTCTTTCCTACATTTTATATACAATGTATGTCTGAAGTCTGAAATTATTTACACTTAAAGTCAACACATTTTATAATATTAATCTTCATAATTTCATGAATTCATGCAACGTTTGCTGGGCTACATCTCTAAGGGCGGTCATTTCTAAAATTTGTGTTTTTTTCCTGGGAACAGCGTTTCTACCATGAAGGCTACGAGAAGCAGAAACAGGAAGGCTACAAGATGGTGTCCGACACACCTCTCTTCCTCCAGTGCAGGGAGTCAGCCTGGAACGCCAGTGATGTGAGTTTGGTTGTTTCTCATGACCAGTAAACTGCATCAAATGATAACTCACTAAGCATGTTCCTAATCAAAGCAAGGTACTCTTTCACCTGGCTTGAGTGAGGAAATACATGTAAATTGGTGTGAGAGTGCATCAAACCAGAACATAAGTCAACAAATCTAACCCCAAGACCACCTAGGTCCAGTTATTGCAACCAATTTTGTGCAGTGGTTATCTCTATAACAGGGTCTATACAATGTAGCTTAGTTTCTGTCAACAACTGTATTTGACAAATTTAGTCAGTAAGAAAATATTGTATCTCTGGTACTTTATGGAAATAGAAATAGCCAGTGGATAAAATTAAGTATTATTTCCCTTTACATATACTTTTACGAATTTGACTACTTTTTGTAAAATTAATGTATGTCTTTTTACTATTTCTGCAGTACAACTACAAGACAGCCCTTGAGGAGGCAAGAAAGTCACAGTACAAGAATGTCCACGAGTCTCCGCTGTTCCTGCAGAACAAACTGTCTGCACAGCTGGCCTCTGGGGTAAGTATCATAGTTTCTCTTCACATGCCTTTTGACAAGAAAATGTAGAAAAGTTAAATTGAAATTTTGCCATTGTATTGTAGGATCTAGCATGTAAAATTTAGTTGCCTTGACTTTGACTTTAGATGAAAATGCATATGACCTTGAATCTATTTGACTAAGCTGATTCCTTTGCTTTCTGGACAGCCTCTGTATGTCAAGGACTATGAGCAGCAGAAGCTGAAGTACACCCTCCCTGCTGACAGGGTGGACATGGTGGCGGCCAAGAATATTCTGGACTTGTCTGACGTAGGTTCTTTTTCTCATATATCATCATCTTTTACCACTGCAATATTTTCTGGCGAGCATGATATTTTTACCTTCTCTAAATTTCGTACTTCTTCTTACAGCGCAAGTACAAGCAGAAGCCAGGAGTACCAAAGGTGTTCCCAGACTCGGTTGAGCAACTCCACGTCAAGTCTCTGGCACCATTGAAAGATGTACGTATTCCCAGTACTAGTATAGAACCTTGCTTTACATGCAATTAAATCATTAAAATCCCTGATCAACAGTAACTGATGAATGCCTGCTAGTACTTGAAAAATCGTCATCCCAGTTCTTTAGATATGTTAACTTTCTAAAAGGCATGATCTTCAAAAAAGCAATATTTTTACTCATTTTTTAAAAATTCCTCCAACAACAGAAAGTCTACAAGAGTGAACCAGGTCGTTTCACCTCCGAGATTGACACTCCTGAGACCAGGAGGATGAAGTCTCTGTGGGAAATGGTCAGTGACCACTACTACAAGGAAGAGGCCAGGGAGATTGTGGAGAAGTGCTGCAGCCAGTTCCCCTTCACTGTGGAGATTGAGAGGGTGGAGAAGGTCTCAGAGATGCAGGATGCTGTAAGTTACATGTGTTTGTACATGCAATACTTTTAAGTCACATATTAAGCTTTTTTGCTTGTCATAAGAATAGGCCAAGTGCGTTTTGTATCTCAACTGTAGTTGCAGCACAAAAAAAGATGTTAGAATTTACAATATACATGCAAATGCATACATCATTGTGATACACTGTCAATTACGTTCCACATCTTAATGGTTTGTTCGACATTCATATACTGTATGTGTGCTTTATGTTCACTTTATGCTTGTATAAACTATGAATAATTGTTGCGCACTTGCAGTTAGTGTTTTGGCATGATTTTGCAACAAACTTAACATTGGAATTTGTTTTCAAGAGAATTAAAAGTAGTATGTAATCAGTTACGTTTTCTCTCATCAGAAAAAGTACCGTGAGAAGTATGATGAAGAGAAGCAGAAGTACACTGTCATCCCAGACTCCCCTGAGGTGTTACGGGTGATCGAGGCCGCTAAGATGCAGAGTGATGTAAGTTTTACTTTATCATTTTATAAACTTGAATAGATCTGTGTATCTTTTGACTGAGTCTGTGCATATTAAATGCTCCGAGTTTCAGGGAAACATAAGAATTATATGTCGATAATGATACTATCATCTATAGCCATTAATTGATGCAGTTATTTTTTAATCATGGCATATTCTATCCTAATAATTGTGGTCTCTGTCTCGGTAGCATGTCTTGAAAATATGTCCTTAGGCTATAAATCTATAAACCTTGCCATTTTGGAATTTCTGGAAAAACTTGTCAATATTGAAAAGGATACCACGTTTTTGTTGATGTTACTATTATTATAAGTAACAGTACTAGTTATCAATTACATACTTCTGATGATTATGGTTTCTCTTTCCGTAGCTTCACTACAAGGATGGGTTTGAGCAACAGAAGAAGGAAGGATACAAGATGGTGTCTGACACGCCTCTCTACAACCAGTGCAGGGATTCAGCCAGGAATGCCAGTGACGTGAGTTGCACAGTCCTTCGCCTGTCATTTGGCATGGTCTTTTGTATTTTCTAAGGCTGATGATTTGTAACAGACGACAGAAATACTCTATTTTCATCAATGCCTTGTTTCTTTACTTAAGGAAAGTTATGCTAAAAAGCTAGTACTACGTTCTATTAAAAATTCTATCAAGTATTCTGGTCTAAGTATTTATATTCAACAATCCTTGTTTGTTATATCTCCTGTTCTGTCATTGTATGAACAGATAAGGTCCTACAGTGTATGGTTGTAATTATCATTGTTGGATGGTCATTAGTTGTAACACCTTGGTTTGTATTTTCAGTACATCTACAAGACAGCAATCAAGCAGGCACAAGAGGCCCAGTACAAGAATGTGCATGAGTCTCCACTTTACCTGCAGAACAAACTGTCTGCTCAGCTGGCCTCTGGAGTGAGTATTTACTCTTATCTCATGGATTTAATGCCATATCTTCAAGATTGAAAAAATCTGGAAAGGGATTTTTGCTTCAATTTTCATCGTCTCGTTTTTGACAGCTTTGTAATCTGTTATTCAATTTGCCATACAGCCTCTGTATGTCAAGGACTATGAGCAGCAGAAGCTGAAGTACACCCTCCCTGCTGACAGGGTGGACATGGTGGCTGCCAAAAACATCCTGGATTTGGCTGACGTAAGTTTTCTTATGAACTATGATGATCTTTCAGCTTAGTTTTTTTGCCTTTCAGCCATTTCTACACCTTTTCTGTACTCTAAACGCCTTCTACACATTGAATGCCTGTATCTTTTTTTTTATTCAGCGCAAGTACAAGCAGAAGCCAGGAGTGCCAAAGGTGTTCCCAGACTCGGTTGAGCAACTCCACGTCAAGTCCCTGGATCCACTGAAAGATGTATGTGATCAATGCAGCATTTAATTTTTAGTGGTATAACTATAACTGTAAAGTCAGGCATCCATAACACAATCAGCCTTCCAATTTCACAAGAATTTAGCTTCCATGTAGACAAAGCTACATAGCTACAAACAGATCAATTTGTTCCCTTCCTCAGTCCTGTATTGAATTTAAAATTGTTCAATCTGTAAATATTTTCTGGCCCAACAAACAGAAAGTCTACAAGAGTGAACCAGGTCGTTTCACCTCTGAGATCGACACTCCTGAGACCCGGAGGATGAAGTCTCTGTGGGAAATGGTCAGCGACCACTACTACAAGGAAGAGGCCAGGGAGATTGTGGAGAAGTGCTGCAGCCAGTTCCCCTTCACTGTGGAGATTGAGAGGGTGGAGAAGGTCTCATAGATGCAGGATGCTGTAAGTTACATGCAATACTTTTATCCAAAGTTAATCTTTTGACTACACTATACCAAAACTTGATACTTTCGAAAAGCTGACATAGACACATTTTGTTGTTACATTGTAGAACAATATGCTTGTTTTAAGTATAAGACAAATGCTTTTTTTATCACAACTGTAGTTGCAGCATAGAAAAGATGGTAGAATTTAATTTACACTGTCAATTACGTTCCTTATCGACAAAGCCCGGAATCCATTAAAATGCCTAACACAGCATAATGATACAATTTGGTGAAAATGTAATCAGTTACGTTTTTCTCTCATTAGAAAAAGTACCGTGAGAAGTATGATGAAGAGAAGCAGAAGTACACTGTCATCCCAGACTCCCCTGAGGTGTTACGGGTGATCGAGGCTGCTAGGATGCAGAGTGATGTAAGTTTTACCTATCATTTTATAAACCTGAAAAGATCTGTGCATCTATTGACTGGGTTTTGTGTATCTGGGTTTTGTTTCTCACATGTTCATAATTTAAGGAATAAACAAGAATCATATGTTGAAAGTGATATTATCATCCGTAGCCATTGCAAGTCTGATATCAATAATTATTATCAATAGCATATTCAATCCAGATACCAGTGGTCTCTTTTCTATGGCTTGCCTTAGTAAGCTTGAAATATGTTCTGTGATCTATGAATTGGTCCAGTTTTGCCATCTCTTAAATGCTCAGAATTTCAGGGAAAACATGTCAATGATGATAATGTTGTCCTGTATTTGATAGCAGAGAAATGATATCACTAACAGTTATCAATTGCAAATTTTGACAATTTCTGACAAATTCTGTTAATCCTGGACTCTCTTTCTATAGCTTCACTACAAGGAAGGGTTGGAGAAACAGAAGAAGGAAGGCTACAAGATGGTGTCTGACACGCCCCTCTTCCTCCAAGCCAGGGAATCAGCCTGGAACGCCAGTGATGTGAGTCTTAAAGCATCCTCTTTGCAATCTTGCATTTCTTTAGGCTAGACAAGGATAGTTTTCGATGTATCTAAGAATGTAAGAATTAAGATTTAGCCAGAAAGTAGTCTAGCATCAAGTATGATTAAAACATCAGAAAGTTATGTTTTTTTGCTAATTATCATAAATTTGCATGAAGGTTACTACTTTTATCATGTATTTGGCTGACAATATCTTTGCTGCTATGCAAATAGCAGTACTTTGCAATCTTGTATCTCTTGAGGCTAGACAAGGATAGTTTTTTAATTTTAGAATGTAAAAACTGAAATTTAGCCAAAAAGTAGTCTAGACTATCATCTCATGTCATAAATGAGATCATAGTGGCCTTTACCTACAGGTCAGGGATCGATAGGATGATTGAAACATCAAAGTTGTAAATATGTTTTTTCTAATTATCATAAATTTGCATCAACTTTAAGGTTACTAGTTTTATCATGTATTTGGTTGGCGATATCTTTGCTGCTATACAAATGTACATGTAACAGCTTCAAGATACATGACTTGTATATATATTCTCTATTCTTTATAATAATTATGTTTTAGCTGTCTTGACTATCTAGACCAAACTATCTATTTTTTTTTTCCTTTCATTGGATTATCAAGAAGTTTAGCCATTTGATTTTACTCTCTCTGATTCTAAAGCAGGGTTTCTGTGTGTCACATTTTTCTGTATATTCCTGCATACTTAAACACTGTCATTCCTCTACAGTATAACTACAAGACAGCACTGAAGGAGGCCCAAGAGAAACAGTACAAGAATGTCCATGAGTCTCCACTGTACCTGCAGAACAAATTTTCCGCACAGCTGGCCTCTGGAGTACGTATTGCCTGTTTTACTTTTCAGAGCATGCTTGCTACATCATGTATAGCAGTATACAAATGTACTTTTGCACCAACTAAGAATGACAGTTGGTTCCCTCTAGCAAAAGTTGTTTTGGGAAAATCTCAGGGGCTTTGTGATATAGTAAATGACAAATCATGTTTTCTGTTTGCGCTTTTTGAACAGGAATTAGTTTTCTTTATGCTACCTTGATTGTATGCTACCTGTAATGTTTTGTGTGAAACTTTAGCTATTGACAAAAAGAAATAAGTTCTACTGATCAATTTTTGACATGATGGACACAGTTTGCATTGCACATAAACACCATAATTTCTTCTATATTTATACAGTATCATAATCAACTTGTGACTGACAAGATATGTTACCTGTAAACGTATCACAAGACTTAGTGATCATTTTATATTGTGTCTTTTCCAGGCTCTGTACATCAAAGATTATGAAACAGGGAAGGTGAAGTACGCCCTCCCACCAGACAGAGTGGACATCGTGGCCGCCAAGAATTATCAGAACTTCTCTGATGTAGGTATCATGGTAGTACTTTACATACATGAATCAACACTTAACATTCTATGTTTTATGTATTTTTGTATGAAATAGATGTAATGATTGGTCAATATCTTAAACTCAAGTTATAGCACCCTGCACTATGTATAAAAAGAGGAGTGGTCCGATCTCTGTCATTCTTGAGAAAGACAAATAACAGTAACTGTTATAATAAGTCAAAACTGGTTGAATGTTTGACTCCCTGTCGTCATGATTCCACGCCTTACCAACATATAGTAAATAGATGTATGTTTAACCATATATCTACAGTACAGTACAGTACAATACTATAATAGTAGTTTTAAGTTACACTATTACAACACTTTGTTTTACTTTTAGTGCTGTGATTCTTTGCTTGACATTGCTAACTGTACCTTATTATTTTGTGTTGTTACTTTTCAGCGCAAGTACAAGCAGAAGCCTGGAGTACCAAAGGTGTTCCCTGACACCATTGAAGGAGTTCGCGTCAAGTCCCTGGAGCCATTGAAAGATGTACGTTACTCTGTAAAATTTTTCACTTTCAGTTTTTCTTACTCACATGTGAGACTGGTTTTGTTATACTGCAATAGATTTTGAATAGATGTAATGGATTGCTAGTTGTAAATATGCAAATTTAAAGATCTTTCAACTTTTTTCATTCAGCACCATTGTTTTGGCTTGCAAAGTTCCTTTTTGCATCATCATAGAGGAGACTTGGGTGAAAAGTAATGTTTTTTTAGATAAACTTTACTTTCCATAGCACTTGATATTCTCATTACTGCATACTTGTACAAAACTCAAGGTAAAAGTTTGTATGATCAAATTGCTAAACCAACAGAAAATCTACAAGCAAGAGCCAGGCCGCTTCACCTCTGAGATTGACACTCCTGAGACCAGGAGGATGAAGTCCCTTCTGGAGATTGTCAGTGACCACTACTACAAGGAGGAAGCCAAGGAGATTGTGGAGAAGTGCTGCAGCCAGTTCCCCTTCACTGTGGAGATTGAGAGGGTGGAGAAGGTCTCAGAGATGCAGGATGCTGTAAGTTACAAATACTTTTCAAAATCTTTTATAAGAGCCTTGTACTAATCCTTGTGGTACCCCGTGATGCATGCAGATTGCCATATTATCAGGCTTATAGGCTTTAAACTCTGAAAAGTTTTTGTCTTAACTGAACATATTCTTTATCATTGTGATGCCTGATGATTTGTTTTTTGTTGTTTGATAGAACGTTGTGGTTATTATTAAGCATACTCCAAGTACACTTAGACATCACAGCGCATTAAAAGGAAGTTAAATGTTTATACAACCTATGGTCATCACTGTGATATGTCTTTCTTTCTTACTCTATTTGTTCTTTGTCATTTAAGTCCTGCCTGGCAGTCAGAAATACAGTTACATTTAAAATGATGTGGTACATGTATTATTGTAATGATTTGTAACTTTTATTTGTTATCAGAAAAAGTACCGTGAGGCGTGGGACGAAGCCAAACAGAACTACACGGTGATCCCTGACTCACCTGAGGTCCTGCGTGTGCTGGAGGCCAACAGGATGCAGAGTGATGTAAGTCCTCAGAGGTTTACCTTAAATAGTTTGTACCTTTGATAGTCAACAGTCGAGAAGATCGTGTTTTTATAGTATTAAAAGGCCTTTCGTCAGGTTTGCATTGACTTTTGTATTATTGGATGCCTGTCTTAATATGATTTTCTGGAAGGTATTGTTTCTTGATTCAGATATCCCCTGTAGCATCATCTGGTCTTTTTTTGTAGACATGAAATCTAGATCATGTGCGTCTTGAAATTAAAATAGCCAGAAAAGAGATTTAGACAACTGAGAAATTGGAAGATACTATCAGACAATAGACAGGCTTGACGCTAAGGGAGAAAACTTACAAGGTCAGGCAAACTGGTTGTCGAATTTTCTGTGGTGTCCCTGCAGACAAATAGTTAGAAAGAAGAGATAAGCTGAGAAATTAGAAAATAATTAGGCCTAAGCTTCTAAAGATGTCATTCTCAGGTTAAGATGATAATTATGTTGGAGATGACCATGTATTAAAGGAAGGACATGTTACCTCTTTTATAGCGCATTTACCATGAAGGCCTCCTCAAACAGAGGGATGAAGGGTACAAGATGGTGTCAGACACTCCTGAGTATCACCGTGCTCGCTTTGCAGCTGCCCTTGCCAGTGATGTGAGTAGAGAACTGATACTTTGTATGATTGTATCCTCTTTCTAGCATGCTCGAATTGATGCTTTCCTTGTTCTGGCAACATTTTCTATATGGATGCCAGAAAAGAATTGAAAACTGATGCAAAATTTTATGACTCCACAGTAGACAATTTTATACTACGAAAGGTGGATGCTCACCTTGGTACTGAAAATATTGTAGGTACATGGATGTCAGAAAAGAAGTGAAAACTGATGAACAAGTTAATGAAGACTTCATGGTAGACATTTAAACAACTATAAAATTGCATGATTGCTGTCCATGGTGCTGAAAATTTTGTCACTATATAGATTTAAGAAAAGCAGTGGAAACCAATATTAAATGTAATAGAGACCTTTCAGAACATAAACATGACAGTTGAGACAAATGGAAAGCCATTGTTGGTTCATTTTTCAGTAGGAAAAATAGCCATTTGCTACAGATCAGCAGTATCAATCAACAATTGTGCCTTTTAGCAGCCAAAATCAATTGTTATAATCTAGCAGCTACACTGCATGAAAACTGATATCAAAGCACGCTTAAACCTAATGTAAAGATGAGGTTTATGCACAAGAGTGCAGTATCAGTGCACAGCTACACTCTAGTGAATATGACCAATGACTATAAAATACCTCCATTTGAATGTATATCTTGTTTATTGTGACCCTGCAGTATCTGTACAAGTCAGCACTGAAGAAGGCACAGGAGACACAGTACAAGAATGTGCACGAGTCTCCTCTTTACCTGCAGAACAAACTGTCAGCCGAGCTCTCATCTGGGGTAGGTGTCTGTTCTAACGGAAAGATAAAATTTCCTGTAATGATCTTTGTAATGTGCTCATAGCACATTTCTCATTGAATGTGTATGTCTCACAGTATACACCGAATTGGCTTGCAGATCCTTTTGTGCGACATTTTTAGCTTTGTTCAAACTATCACAAAGCTTTTCTTTCAAGTGTGTTTACAAGTAATGTCAGTGTCCTATCTTGATGTTTTTAAGCTTTTAGTTCAAATCAAAGTACCTTGCTCAAACTAGAATAGCAGTACATTTTGAAGCATAATCTGTCGCAATACTATTTCAATAGTGTAAACATTCTGCAGATTGTGTAAGTATGTATGTTTTAACAGTGTTTGTGTTTTCTTTTAAAGGCGAGGTATATAAAGAACTACGAGGAGAATAAGGCCAAGTACCAGCTGCCTGCTGACCGTGTGGACATGGTCGCTGCCAAGGAGGCAATAGCTCGGTCAGATGTAAGTCACTCACTCACTATCCAGTTTAGCGTCCGTTGTTTCTGTCTTGTACGGGTTGGACATTGCAGGATGATTGCTGAACTTCAGCTGCCTCTAAATAAAATGTGATGTTTCCAACTCTGGTTGCTTTTTATGATTTTGCATGACTTGGTCTTAATAAGACAGGAGTTGTCCATAATTGTAAAAAAATGCTAGTAACATATACATATAGTATTACCTAATTTAAATCCATTAGATCTTTATTTGCGTACAATTATCTAAGTCATGCTTTCAGTTTGCTAGATTTCTTCATTGTTGTTGAATAAAAAATAAACAAATTTCATTATGTATCTATATGCCTGTACTTAGGCTGATAGGGCATGAATGTGCAATAAAGGCTATTACAATTATTATTTCTTTCCCATAGCGCCACTACAAGCAGAAGCTTGGCTCACCCAAAGTGTTCCCAGACTCTATTGAGGGTGTCCGTGTCAAGTCTCTGGAACCAATGAAGGATGTAAGTACAACATCATGCTTTAGTTGTATCCTTATACTCTAACTTATTTTAACTTTATATATATCTGGTTATAGTGTGCTATTCTGCCCAATGTTACGTAATTGTTAAAAAAAAACTTCAAAATATGATGAATGATTTTTTATCAAGACGCAGATCATTGAGTCTTGTAATACTTTTTATCCACCTAACAGAAAGTCTATTCTCATTACTGCATACTTGTACAAAACTCAAGGTAAAAATTTGTATCATCAAATTGCTAAACCAACAGAAAATCTACAAGCAAGAGCCAGGACGCTTCACCTCTGAGATTGACACTCCTGAGACCAGGAGGCTGAAGTCTCTGCTGGAGATTGTCAGTGACCACTACTACAAGGAGGAGGCCAAGGAGATTGTGGAGAAGTGCTGCAGCCAGTATCCCTTCACTGTGGAGATCGAGAGGTTGGAGAAGGTCGCAGAGATGCAGGATGCTGTAAGTTACATGCAATGATAGGTGGACTGAACAGATGAGGGACAAATAGTGATCCCTGTGCAACCCCCAATTTGGTCTTTGGTTGGTATTTTCTTAAGGGCTATGTAAAACTGTAAGACACAGTGTTGTAAGTTGTTCAATTTTTTCTAAGGGCTATGTTATCCCTAGACATATGCTGTGACTATGAACCTTAAGCAAGCTACAAAAAGTGTTATTAATATGAAATTAAGTCAAAATTAAATAGGTTGTTTGAAGCTAACTGTGATAGATTTGGGTGAAAATTCCTTTCTTTTACCTTCACCATTCCCCAATAGATTGACAGTGCAAGGCTCAGTAGCTGTCTTACCTGTGCCCCCCCCCCCACTTCTTCCACAACTTTTTTCCTCATTGGATCATATCTAAGAAGCAGTGTTATAATGTGTTACATTTTCTTCTATCATCAGAAAAAGTACCGTGAGAAGTGGGATGAAGACAAGCAGCTGTACAAGGTCATCCCTGACTCCCCCGAGGTCCTTCGTGTACTCGAAGCTGCCAAGATGCAGAGTGATGTAAGTTTTCTTACTTAGCACAATTGCTCTGAACGAATACCAAACTTAAGAAAATGGTGTCTTTCAATCTGCATGAAATCCTTTGAACAGAATGTTAAAGTTTATTTTAAGTACATAGAAGCCTTAAAGCATCTTCTGCATCCCTTCAGTTGTCAGTATACCCGTAGACTTCGTTTTCAGAAATTTGTGCTTGAGGATTGCCCTTCTGCTTGAAAAGAGAGAATGCTCAATACTAGATGCAAGCTTATGAATGTTTACTCACTTTAACTTTTAAATGAACAAATTGTAGGTAATTTGTACTAACAACTCCCTGACTGTCCAAGCTCTGCAGTTCAGCTGTACCAAGATGCTTTTAATTAGTTTTGTGGAAATGCATCAGTATACTACTACTACTTCTACTACTACTACTACTATACTACTGCTACTACAACAACAACTACTACTGCTACTACTTCTAAAGAAAGAATGTCCTACACATACATCTTTCACAGCGCCTGTACCAGAAGGGGCTGGACAAACAGAGGGATGAGGGTTACAAACTGGTGGCAGACACACCCGAGTACCGCAGGATTCTCCAGACCACCGCACAGGCTAGTGATGTGAGTACAGGTCCTTCATCAAGGCTTCATAAGATTCTCTTTCTAGTGTGCAGAATAGTGAAATTGCAGGATGTGCGATGTGAGTACAGGTCCTTCATATGATTGTATCTTCAAATCTAGTGTGCCAAATAGGGAAATTGCACAATTGCTGTCCATGGTGCTGAAAATATTGTGTATAGACTTTAGGAAAGCAGTGAAAACTGGTACAAAATGTAATGATGATTTCATGATAGACATTTCAGATGAAAGAAGACCACAAATTAGATCAATAGTAAGCATTATTTGCCAGAAAATCTGCGTGAATGTGACTATTGACTACATAATACCTCCATTTGAATTAATATATTTTTTTATTGTATCCCTGCAGTATCTGTACAAGGCAGCACTGAGGGAGGCCCGAGAGAAACAGTACAAAAATGTTCACGAGTCTCCACTGTACCTGCAGAACAAACTGTCTGCAGAGATGGCTTCTGGGGTTTGTATTCATCAGTTTCACTTTTTTTAGACATACTGCAATGATAACAAACAACACTCTTCATCAGAAAGAGAAAAGGTCTGTATAGTATGCAATGTAAAATTGAAGCCAGTGAAGCCTTGTAATATGTATGTAATATGTGTTTTGGATTCCTTTACTGTTTTCCAACTGTCTTGTTCTCTATACTTGCCAATTATATAATGCTGTATTAGCTATAAAGAAAATCTGAACTGTGCAAAATACTAGTTACTATTAGTTGCTGCTATAATTGTAGATGTATAGAGGATTAACAGTTATATTTGACTAGCGCACATTATATAAACTAGCACACAAAATAAGTCACCCAGTGGAACTAGAAGCTTTCAAGACAAGACTTTCAAGACTTTTTCAGTCTAGTCTCGAAGTTTTTGTCACATGACTGATGTTGACTATCATGTTACAAGACATAGTTGTGTAAAAAGGTGGTGGTGACACAATAACACTTGTCTTGCACAGACAGCATACTAAGCTTATTTCTTGTCCATTTCATTTCCACAGGCCAGGTACGTTAAGGACTATGAAACGATGAAGGTGAAATATTCGTGCCCAGCTGACAGAGTGGACCTAAAGACTGCCAAGCTGGTGGCTGGCTTCTCTGATGTATGTACAAACATGTCATGCAGTTTTCTCTGTCTTATTTTTACTTTAAAACAAATCAAGTTTCATTAGATATTTCCACAACATGTATCTTTTTCAGAAGAGTATTTTTCCAAATTGCTATACAAGTATAAGTCACAGTTTGCTTGATATTAGTGCATGTAACTAAATTGTCATACAAAATGTAGCAACTGCTTAAACTCAGAAAACAACTTTTCAACAGATCAGAATTAGCTTACCGATGACGATGTTTCCTATGTGGTGTGGAGACTTTAATTCTGATATAGGACTGTTAAGCCATAGCCAAAGCTGTTGGGCTGACATCAATTAGAATTTTACCTTGGTCAATATTGATCAATATAATGGAAAGCAGTTTGATAGTTCATGTTTTTTCATGGTATCCTTGGACTTGGTAAATAATTTACATAAATATGTTTACTTACATGTCTAAAAAAGTATTAAAACTTTTCCTCCTTATATTTATAGCTGAAGTACAAGCACATTGAGGCCAGGTACACCCCAGTTGCTGATACAGTACAGAACGAACATGCCAAGACCATCGCTGGCTTCAGTGATGTAAGTATCCTATACCATATCACTCATGATTTTGCAAATACATTATACATATGTTTATCAGAAATGTAGGAAGACAATGCTCACACTGTTTTTTTACATGTGCTTAGTTTTCAGAATCTGTTTTTGTCTTTTCACCAGATTAAAATGAAATTCACGTTCATAAATATGTGAGAATGGGCTGTTTTTATTACACATTTTCCAGTTCTTTCTTGACTGAGTTTAAAAGCCAACTGTTCATTTTTTCAGCTGTTTCTGTGCTTGCCGATTGTGTTCAACACAATTTTCATTGACTAAAACCTGATTGTTCCTTTTCCAGCTGAAGTACGTCCAGAAAGTGGCAGCCAAGAGCCTTTCTGAGACGGACACTCCAGTGATGAGGAGGATCAAGTCTCTCCAAGAAATCACCAGCGACAACCTCTACAAGGAGGAGGCCAAGGAGATTGTGGAGAAGTGCTGCAGCCAGTATCCCTTCACTGTGGAGATGGAGCGCTTTGAAAAACTCTTGGAACTCAATGACAAGGCAAGTATGATTTTGCACCTTTAATTCTTCTAAGAAAACTTTTATAGTCAGTGTTTTTTTCTCCTTTTGTGTATTCAGGCAACTCCAAATAGACTTTATGGTTCACAGTTCAAAATGATAATGCTACAACTGCAAGATTAATGTGGAGACAGGGTTTGAGGGAAACTCTATACCTTGGTACACACAGTTTCAGTAGATGTTGTCAGATTTAAGTTTTCCCTGCATCCCTCTCTTTCCATCTTGACCTCTTCCTAATTTTTTTGCTACAAATTGTCTGCATGAAGATAGATTTTTGTAAACCATATGGTTTTAGAGGACCTTTCAAAATACCCTGTGCCTCTGTTTAGTCAGTCAAGTATTCACGCTAACTTTAAAAAACGGTGCAATGGCCGAGTGGGTAGAGTGTTTGCCTCGCATTCGGTAGGTCGTGAGTTCGATCCCTGGCCGAGTCATACCAAAGACTTTAAAAATGGTACATGCTGCTTTCTCTGCTTAGCACTCAGCACTAATGAGGAAGAGTACGGAAGTTAAACACACATCACTACCAGCGGACCAGCCTCCTGCTGTAGTGGCTTGCACATGTGAGAAATGGAGATGGGTGCCACCCCTACGCATCTGTTACTGATGTACGGACAATTTATACTTCTAATAAAATTCTCCATTTTACTTGCAGAAGTTGTACAAGAAAGACTATGAAGAGGAACGTCAGAAGTACCACGTGTACCCCGACACACCTGAAGTCAAGAGGGTCATTGATGCAGCCATCCTGCAGAGTGATGTAAGTAGACTTTCATTAGTTTTAAATGTGAAGTCACATATAGTGTCTGTATTTATCTAACACACATACATTTTCACAGAACAACAACATCTAAGAATGAAGCTTTATACTTGCAATCATTTTTGTTGTTGCTGCAAATAGTTCTTCCAAAAAATTTGCATCTAATGATTATAGTACTTTAATATTTTAGGTTACTTTATTGTCATTGTTTTACTGTAACTAACCCAATTTCAAAGCAAGCAATGCTGATTAACATGATGCTGATTCTGTTCCTCAGGCGAAGTACCGTGAGAAGTACGAGAAAGAGATGAAGGGCAAAGGAAACTTCCCCCAGCACATCACCCCCGTCTATGCTTCTCAGAAGGAAGCTGCTGGCCTCACCGATGTGAGGCATTTTACAAATTTACTATTATATAAAAAAAGAAATGAGAAAGACTAAGAAGGAAGAATAAGAAAGCCATTCACATTAAAGGGTTGTCGAAACATCCTTAACTATTGCATAATCTCGCAAGAATAAATTCACAAGTGTTTGTCTAGTAACTAAGCTAAGATGGCTGTCTGTTTCATGAAGCTATTTTTCTATTTTGGATAAGCATTGAGATTTTACTAAAGGTATATGTTAAATGTGAGACACACAGTAACATTTTTGTAGACTTTGTTTTGCCTTGCAGGTTCTGAAAAAAAAAGTGAGAGGGATGATGTTGTAGGCCAAGCATTTGACAGAACAGTTGTGCATTAAGGAGTAGGGTGTTGTGTTCAGCCACAAGATTAATGAGGGATTTAGGTTTATGTGTTCATTGTTACTTCAAGTACATATAGTGGTGCCATCTACTATATAACAAGTAGGATGTTTGGAAATTAAACCCTGTTCTCTTGGTGCTTCAGGCTGTGTACTCGAGGGATGCCCGTGAGAAAATGCAGGAGAAAAGCTACAAGAACTTCCACGAGTCTCCGCTCTATAGGACACTGAAGGACGACACTGACATGGCCAGCATGGTATGGGGACCTCCATTTTGTCAACCTTGATTTAATCTTGAAAATACATCTCTTCAGTTTTGGCCTCTTTCATGTGATTTAGGTCGCAGGAGGTCAGGATATTACGCACATAGAATCTATTTTCCGTAAATAGTTTCATCAGGTTGGTAGATCAATCGAACAGTCTTCTTCGTTTCACAACCTCTTTTTTATTCTTCTGCAGACGTTTCGGTGACTGTCTGTCACCTTCATCAGTGCAAAATGAAATATACTAACGTCACAATAGGTTTAGTTCGATTTGCACTGTATAGGTCATATCGCACCGAGTAACGTTAGTATATTTCATTTTGCACTGATGAAGGTGACAGACAGTCACCGTAACGTCTGCAGAAGAATAAAAAAGAGGTTGTGAAACGAAGAAGACTGTTCGGAAGAATCTATTTTGTCTGATTTACTGATTCAGAAGCATCATTGGGAAAAAATTTGTAAAGTCATTCCGGCTCCAGAGAGTCAATGCCTAAGTTTGTATGGAGTTCACATATGTTGCTATGTAATACCTTGAACAGCCCTGTGCAATTGTAAAATTTACAAAGTATATAAATACTTTTGAATGTAATGTAATGCTTTGAATTTGTTTGATTAGTAATTAAAAGTAAATGCCCATGATGTTTCATGTATCAACATTAATCGAAACACTTTTCAGAATGTAGAATACAAACAGTAGGGCCTTCAACTTTTAGATAGTAACCATTTATCTTTTCTTGTTCCTATCTAAAACTCTTAACCTATTTTGTTTTGTGACCAGTCTAATTACGTCAGTGACTGGGAGAAGAGGAAGGTGGACTACAAGGTTGTCTCAGACACCCCTGACATCAAGAGAGTGAAGAAGGCAGGCACCCTGGCCTCTCCGGTTAGTCTAAGTCATCCCCCAGCTAGTGATGATGGCATCCCCCATAAAATAGATTTTAGTAGTACTATATGGTAAATAAGCTTAATGTTTCAGCTTAAAGCAAAAAACAAAGAGGTGGCACTTTTTCTTTCTTTGTTGATGTATCTGTATATGCCTAGCTGGTATAACTACATGGACATGTACCCTCTGGTGAAATGCAATAGCTAGTACCATGCCAGCTTCACACATGTATTGATCATTTTATGTCATCACAGAGATGTTTATCTAGCACTGTTAACTTTAGTCCATTCTGTTGATACTGTTAACTGTAGCATAAAGATGTTTTCTGGTTGCTAAAGGGTCCTTACTTGTTCATGTGTCCCTTACAGAGAACTTACGTCCAGAAACAGGAGAAGTATGAGACGGTTGCAGACACCCCTGCCAACATCCTCGCCAACGAGTCTGGCAAGTTGGTTGGAGATGTAAGTCTTAGTCGATATTTTTCAACAACAGGTTTACTTTGTAGAAAACTGGTTGATTATATGTTATAATATTGCGGAATTGTTATTTGCAGACTGCTTTATTCTAAAAAACCATGAAACCCAGTCTTCAATTAAAAAGTTACCAGGAACATTCCTCCTTTTGGTTGCATAATAGAGGAGGACCAGTTGGTTGTTGATCATTTGTATTTGAGATTTATGTGTAGGATTGAAGTTTGCAGGCTTTTGATAAATGTATATATACCAGAAGAGAACAATGTTATTTGGGAGTAGTAAAAATTCAAAACAGATTGATTGGGTTGATTTAGCCACCATCCCCCAATTGCAACTTCTTGTCAAATGCGTCTATTGATTTGTTTTTTTCACTTCTTCTTTTGTAGCGTCACTACAAGCAGGTGGTGAAGGGCAAAGGCATCATGGACACCGACACCCCTGAAATGAGGAAGATCAAGTCCCTGCGTGAGATCACCAGCGACAACATCTACAAGGAGGAGGCCAAGGAGATTGTGGAGAAGTGCTGCACCCAGTACCCCTTCACTGTCGACATGGAGAGGTTCGAGAAGCTGATGGAGCTCATGGACCAGGTAGGGTATCAGAATCTCATGCAAACATAGATTTCTGTTGAATGTTTTGGGGACTAAATTTTGTGTCTACTTTTAATTGTTGTTGTTCTAACCATTGTGGCACATAGAGCAGCACGCAAGTTTCATTGCTGTTTCTGTAGGGGGGATTTTGACAGTATATTTTGACATATTTTTTTTATGTGCTCCCATCATTGGGGACTTCTGAAAGATGGTACAGCCCCCACCAAGATGTCCTGACCCTGAGACTCAAACTGTCGTCTCCCAGTTACCAACTTATTTGAACCAGGAACACAGCTGTGAGAGCTGCTAACAGTTATAAGCTTAGCCTGTTGTCCCAGTAGTGAACAGGGCAGCCACTGCAGACAGTGTCAAAACAAACTATAGCTTAGTAAGATGAAAGCTTAAGTACATGTTTATCAAAGACAGTATTACAATGGACTGTTTGCAAAGACTAAAGGGGGGTGACATAGGCATGGATAAAAGTTTTACCTGCTAAACTGCTCATCGTCAGTATTTGATGTTCAAACTTGCTTTGTCTTCACAGAAACGCTACAAGAAGAACTTTGAGGAGGAGCGCAACAACTACCATGTTTACCCCGATGCTCCGGACATCAAGCGTACCCTGGCCATGGCACAGCTCTACAGTGACGTACGTTTCTAATTTTTGCCTTGATTCTTATCGAACGTCTACTTGTACAGGGTTAGCCCTTAGCAATAGCCTACGGCTAGTTGGGCAGCCCTGGCTGTTTGTAAACAGCTGAACAAATAAAATAAAAATAAAACGTCTACTTGCAAGTAACTTTTTTTCGTTGTCCCTGCATCCTTGTCGAAAGATTAGTTTAGACTGGATCTGTTGTGATGTCAAGAAAAGCCTAAGAATTGTTGGATGCTTTACAATTAATGTTACAATGTTTTTTTTATGTGTAATATAAATCTTCATCATTTGAGGGGATGTTGTCAACTCCAAAGGGGAACCCCTTGGAATTCTTTAACTCCTTTCAGCTGACTATGTCCTAGCCAACTTTGTCCAGATGTTTGATACAATACTTAACAATATAATATTGAGCAAAACAACTTCTCTGTCTTGAATGTTTTCTAAACATATGTCTTAACAGCTAAAGTACAAGGAGATCTACGAGTCTCAGATCAAGGGGAAAGGCAACTTCCCCCAGCACATCACACCTGTCTACAAAAGCCAGATTGAGGCAGCCAAGATCACTGACGTATGTCTTCAAGATTTACTTCTATTTCTTCAGTTAGATTTTTAATGATTCGTCTTAAGAAATTTGTGGTCTCTCCATATTCATGTTTTGCATAATTGTGCTAACTGATAGTGATACAGTAGTAAAATTGTACTGTTCATAAACTACCTATCAATTATGATTGATATGAATTAATTTTAATGTTTCCTTTAGGCTAAGCTTGATTTTCCTGAATACATATCCGACTACGGATTTGATTCAAAGATTAATTATGTTGAATAGAAGAATTAGTTCTTAGTTTGGTTCTAATTGATATTGATCGCTGTTGTTGATATTTGTTACACTTTCCTGGTCACCTTTTACAGGCTGTGTACAAGAAGGATGCTCATGATGAGATGCAGAAGAAGAGTTACAAGAACTTCCATGAGTCTCCGTTGTACAGGACACTTAAAGATGACACTGACATGGCCAGCATGGTAGGATTATATTAAGACTCTTTTTACCTTTACCAAGAAAGTTATCTTAATGGTAATGTTTGTATTATGTATATATGTATGTGTGTGTGTTTGTGTTTGTGTTTGTGTGTGTGTGTGTGTGTATGTGTGTGTGTGTGTGTGTGTGTGTGTGTGTGTGTGTGTGAGTGTATATTTGTGGATGGACAGCATAACTCTAGAGGGCTTGAATGGATTGTATTGATAGGTCTTGATGAGAAATTGAAATGATTAGGATTTGGCCTACCTTCAAACTTGCATCAAAATAACCTGTTGCAGTTGCATCATGGATATAGTGTTTCCCTTGCATTTAGCAGATTTGGGCTTAAACACTGGCCAGAGTTACACATGCACTACTGTAGCCCTACACAGCTACAGTATTTGTGTGTATGCGCAGAAATGCATGGAGAGTTGTGGATTGAGAAGGAAGTGCTGCTACCTTTAGAAAATCCCATTTGTTCCAGTGTACTGGAAAAATGTAAAGCTATGACTGAAAGGTATTGGACTATGAATAAGCTTCAACTGACTTTAACTGTTTTCTTTTGTACAGACAAGGTATAGGGACCAGTATGAAAAAGAGAAGACCAACTACAAGATAACTACAGACACTCCTGACATAAAGAGAGTGAAGAAGGGAGGCATCCTGGCTAGTGAGGTACTGCCCTGTTTTCTTCATATAATCCTAACTTTAACTCTAACATCAACTCTCATTTTGTCTTTTTTTGTGTATATTTGTCTTAATATAATTATGTATGTGCAAAAATAAGGTGAAATGTATTTTACACTTTACTTCAACATCATACTTTTGTGTCCTTAATCAAATCATTGTTTTTTCCCAAGCAGCAGTTCTTTGATATAAAATAACAATGTACATGTATTGCCAATGATACTGCCACAATGTTGATACATTTAGACTAAGTATATCTAACAATGCAAGGACGTGAAATATCCAGGGCATGAAATAACACCTGCATATGCAAGTAAGTGCAGGTAAAATGGGAGCTATGCAGGTATTTCACCTGACCTGCATATGCAGTTGGTATTTCAAGCCCTGAATATCATTTAATGCAATGGCTAGCAACAGTTGTTATTTAGCACTACACAGCAACAGTAGTGTAATTTAACTATCTTAAGTTAACTTGATGCTCACATCCTTTAATGTCTGTCTATGTCTGTTTAATCACAAAGTTGGCACATGATACTATATCACAGTATAATATGAGTCAGAAGATATCACCTTCTACCTTTGTCCCCGCAGCGGTTGTACAAGCAGAAATGCGACTCGTACGAAACTGTGGCCGACACGCCCGCCAATATCCATGCCAAGGAAACAGGCAAACTGCACAGCGATGTATGTATTTCTATTATAGCAAGCGTACATGTACAGCTCTCCCTTGCATTGCGCGAATCCTTAAATGCTTTTTGCGAATGTCCATGCGAATAGATGCCCAATATACCTTTGTGCTGTAAGCTTGGAACCTAGTGGCAAAGTTAAACTTTGTGTATTAAATGTTCCTGCGAATAAGGAATAGTTAATATATGCTGTAAGCTTGGTATCTAGTGGCAAAGTTAAAGTTTGTGTTTTAAAATTTCCTGCAAGTAAGAATTACCCAAAAGATGCTGTAAGCTTGGAGCCCAGTGGCAAAGCTTAAGTTAAACTTTGTATAAAAGTTGCTTTTTGTAGGTATTATCTATGTTTAAGCTTTGCGTCTCCCCTCCTTCACTGCTTCACTTGTTTATGCCATCTTCTCACTTCTGCAAAATTTCTATCTTGAAAGTTTATCCCAAATAATGATAAAAAAAAAGATGTCAAAATGTACCTGTTTTGATGAGTAATGTCCTTGGTGCTGATTTGGCTGTTGTGTACATTTTACTTGTTGTGGAAGTGAGAAGAAGATACATTCCTAGCTTTAAATTCTTTCTAGTGTTATTTTCCCCAATAGCCTGTCTTTTGGCTTCTGTCTTTTGGCTTCTGTCCTTTGGCTTCTGTCATGTATCCCCACCTTTCTGCAATTTATTATTGCTCCACATTTATGCACAAATTTGCTATATGCGTACTTCAGTTATGCATAAGATGTGCTACTTCCCCAGTCCCTCTCCATTTCCTATGTCTGCCAGGAAGTGCTTCGTCCTCTTCTTTGTTCATACCCTATGATTTTGACAAGGCTTAACTGCATTGTTACTTGTTACCCCTGTGTGGTTTTGCTTCCTGTGGAACCCCCACACCAACTTTCAGAGCCCTCATCAGAGTTTCAGTGTTCCCATCTCTCCTTGTGTAGCAATGCCCTTGCGCACCCTTTTTATGTTCTATACATATTTTCTGCTAAGCCACAGCTATAAAATGATGCCATTTTTTCTTACCATAAAGTTATTTGCGAAAGCTTTCACTCTGTATCTCACACAGTTGTGCTTTGGACAAAAATGCTACGTTTGTGAGCTCAGTGAAAAAAATCTTGTCTTAATGTTGCCTGGCTCCCCAAGTTTTGCATTGTATTCACATTCTTGCGGCTTCACAGATATTAATTCTTCCTCCCAAAGAGCCAAACACATTCCTCCTTATCCCCTGTGGTTACGCTTGCAGTATATCAGCATTTCCCCCCGCCATGCATGTGGTCTTGCATCTTCCCAACAATTTTGCTAAACTGTGGTTACTACGATCTCAGATGTAAAATGATGGTAAGCCATCTTCCCAGAGAGGCCAACCAAATCTCCCGCCCCCGCCATATTGTCTGTGTTGTTGCGCTTGCAATATATCAGCAATACTCCCCCCCCCCCAATGTTGTCTGGCGTCGCTTTCCCTCCACAGTTTTGCCAAACTGTGGCTACTACAGAGGCCAACCAAATCTCCCCCCCCATCTTTCTGTGTTGTTGCGCTTGCAATATATCAGCAATACGCCCCCCCCCATGTTGCCTTGCGTCGCTTTCCCCCCCGCAAATTTGCCAAACTGTGGTTGCTACAATGTCAATTCCATCATCCGGAAAACACAGCTGCCGTACAGCAATCGCGATGCAGGTACCCTAAGGTCTGTGTACCGAGGGCAGCGCTTCACACCGTTCGACACGCCGGAGTCCAATCGGCTGAAGAGCCTTCGGGAGCTGGCAAGCGATAATGTGTACAAGGAGGAGGCCAAGGAACTGTATGAGAAGTGCTGCACACAGTTCCCCTACACTG
>NC_049994.1:15316500-15324069 GCF_000003815.2 Branchiostoma floridae | reverse complement strand
CATGAGATATTTGACATGTAAATTTTGTGGATGTTTCAAAGTCAAACTGAACATTATCATAATGATGATTAGCCCTTGCACACACAAGCTTAACATTGTGTTGAATATAAGCTTCAAAATTGCTTAGTGCCACCACTGTTGAAGTTTCTTAAGTTTGTTTTACTTTCTTCGCCTTTATTCATGTAGCCATGGTAAAAACAATAAAAGGCTTAATACTCGTATCATGATAATTTATATTGGAGACTAAATTTTGTGAATATGCACCTATAAAAGGGAGGAATAATTGTGACAGTAATAAATGCATTCTAGACCTTTGAAACATATCATTAAGTGGAATTTTTGTATCCTCACATAACGCATAAGGGCCGAAGGTGCCTAAAACATTCAAATGTTCATCACTAATGATGTGTCCCTGTTTGTACTACCAGAGTGTATTCTAGAGCCAAAGAACAATTACTCAAGCAACTCGATATGAAAATCGGAAAGTTTCAAGTAGAACGTTTCAAGTAGAATCCATTACCTTACATCAGTGACAATGTTTTTTCATGTTTTTACCAACATATCGTCCTTTCTTTTACAGGGCCTGTACATGAAGTTAGTGGACGAAGCGCGACAGTACCATCTCTTCCCAGACTGCCCTGAAGTGAAGAGGGTGATTGATGCTGACAAGATTCAGAGTGATGTAAGTGACTGTTTATTTTCTCTTTGCGTTTGCAGAAATGCATTTCTTATCAACTTTGATTTGACTTAATGCAATTCCAAAATGGAGGCTGAATTTGAAGCTATATCAATGTATTTGTGAAGAAATTGATACCTGCTTCATTTAATACAGATCTATTTTACATCTACAACCTATTGTGTTATACAAAATCTTCTAAGTTGTAGTACTGTACTATATTGTCTTTGTCATAGCCCTTTCTAACTGCTACTGGCTTGATAGCTCTATCTGTATCTGCATGTTTTTCAAAGCCAAATCAATAAAGAAGGAAGAATAGTTCAAGACAATATTTACATCTTCACATTGTTTTATATTGTTCATATCTGTGTAAAATGTCTACAGCCAAGATTCTTACATATTTTCTTTCTTGTAGCTTGTGTATAAGAAGGCGTATGAGGAGGCACGAGGCAAAGGGTACTTCAAGGTTACTGAGACTCCACTGTACAAGACTCTTGTAAAAGCTGCTTTGGACGCCAGCCCGGTAAGTTGGATCATATTGAGATATACATTGTACTGAGAAAATATGAGTGAGCTTGTGTATGCTTTCCAAAATAGTGAAGGTGTAAACAGTAGAAGGTCCTTAGAGTGTAACAACTTTTCCTGTATGTTTTGTAACTGTCAGATATTGAATTTTGTGAGAAAAGTGTGCAGCATCCTTACATTGTAAAGGTTTGAATTGATTGTGAGAATTTTGCCCTGCAAATTACAGTGTGTCGTTGTCAGTGTTACACAATGTACATGATCTGACCAATATGGTAATTAGACAGCTTAAGTTTGGATTGATATACTCTTCTGGAAACATATTTAATACAAATATACCAGAGCCTGAAATAAATGTAGTGTATAGATGGAAACATAGATCAGATATGAGAAGAAAAATGTTTTCTTGTGATTCAGGACCACTATAGTCGGCAGGCACTGACTGAAATGAGGGAGAAGAACTACACGGCTGTCCATGAGAGTCCCCTGTACAAAATGCAGAAGGAGAACACAGACAACCAGAGTCCTGTAAGCATTGTAGTCCAATAAAGATTTGTTATGTACTTAATAGCATATCCTGAGGCTTTAGAGTTTAAACATTAATTTTGTAAAATGTAATGTTGTCCTGTCAAGAAATGCATGTTGGAGTCATTTGATTATGTTACATAAAGTTCTAATGATACTGTACACTTCTGTACATTGTAATGAAATAACACAGAGCATGTAGTAAGTTGTAGTGAACAAACTTATGCTGCATGAATGATCAAGCAGTATTGTCAAAGAACACTTCTAAAAACGTTTACTTGACACTTTGGGATCGACCAATGAATTAGAATCTACTAAATACAATCCTCTTTTATCTGGTATGTTTATGATTGAATGGCTACTCTGTTACTTTTGTTCCTTTAGCACAAGTACAACAAGTTCCCAGAGACAAGAGACAATTTCAAGACTCCTGTGGACACGCCAGACTTGAAGAGGGTTAAGAAGGCAGGAGACATCGCCAGTGAGGTACTACCACAGGGAAAAAAAGAGTTTTTCTTACTGTATCCGTTGATACTTTGACTTAGATCCTTCCATACCTAGTAGTACATTTATATGGCAACATGCTTTCTCCAGTGAGGGTGGTTAACGTGGTCTATGGCTTCTGCTGTTTTCAGGCTAAGTGTTTCTGATACTTTTTTAGCATACAATATTGAAAAAAAAGGCTGCTATTTTTGCCTTTAAAGATATTTTTTGCTATACTATTTATATATAATTTGTGAAATTAATATACTATGTGGAAATACTTGTCTGTTGTAAGATCTTGCAAGACAAGCAATGTTGTAAATGCCTGTATATGATATACAGTTGCTGCTTCACTTTATTAAAAATTTGCTTATAGTAATTGATCAGTTAAGAAATTCAAGTCACTAGTTACTAGTTAATCGCATTATTGTAAGCATAATGATGCAATGAAAAGCTATTTGCTGTGATTGTAGTTTTAGGTTAGGCATTCAGTTAGCTGCTTAGCATAGTTATGTCTTTTCCCCCTAGTACAATGTAGGTCTTACTACATATTTTATCATATTTCCGTAATATGTAAATGAAATAAATACTTCTCAGGGTATAGGATGATAACTTGTAGAATGCAGTAGATACATGTAAGATTTGGGTTGAAACAGTATTTTCACTTGTACATTGTCCTATTGTGTCTTTCATTTTCTGCTTCACTGCTTTTTTTAAGGGCGCCGTTTTGCGCGATTTGCCAACTTTGATTAGTCACAGTCTTGTGACTGGAGACATTCTTATTGTGCTTTGACATGCACGCTACTGCGACCATTTTTTGCTATTCGACAGATTCCTGTACATGCGCTTATTCTGCATGCCATTTTGCTGTTAAGGTAACAAACCTTATCTGGATTCGTAATCTGAAAGCTTCAATTCAACAGAGTTAGGAGTAAATATTTTTCCTGTGTTAGGGACATTGCTGCATTTACTGCACTGCGTATAATGAGCACAGAGAATTTTGCGTAATATGTAATGCACTCCCACATTTAGCCCCTTGAAATCAATCAATTTGCAGCGAGATTGATTCTAGGACTGCTTTAAACAATCGACAGCGACATTTTGCGGCAAACTAGCTATCAAAACACATAATGTCATGTGCCAACTTTGTAAGAAGACAGATGACAGCCATGCTACAGGTTTGAAGTGTAAACTTTTTCGTGTATTTTTTTGTAGCTTCTAACATTTTTGTTGCTATTGTTGTTTATGTAACTTCCACCATTTTATAGTAATTTCTTAATTTTTAAAAAACTTCTAACACTTTTTATTTAAGTTGCTGATGCCTAAGACATTCTGTTTTCTTCTGACAAAACATGCAAATTAATTTTTTTTCTAATTGATGTACCTATGACATGTTGATATTCACCTTGTGTTTGGTTTGTTTATTTATTCATTTGTGTTTGGTTCAACTCCTTTTCCCCCTAGATCAAGTACCAGAAGGATAAGCAGACAGAGAAGTACATCCCCATCGCGGACACCGTAGCCGTGAGACATGCGCAGCACATGGGAGAGATCCAGGGCTACGTAAGTCTGAACATCTGCTATCAATATAAAGCTAAGTAGTAATTGTAACAAAGTTAGGATAAGGTACTTTTAAATTTTGAATGTACGTGTCATGCACCAAGGACAAACATGTAAATCTTTATCAGTATTATTTACGACAGTTGCCAAGACAGATAGCAAATGATATATACAACATTCATGTCTGTAAAAAGACCAAAGTCCTTTGCTGTAAATTAGTATTTGAACAGTGAAATGTATTCTTTGTGCCTTAGTAAAGTCCCAGCAATCTATTTTTTTCATTAGACTTTAAGAAAAATATGTAGCATAATTTCAAGGTAAGAACAAAGAGCCCAGGGAAGAAAACTGGAATCTGATTATATCAACTTCAAATTAACAGTACGTATTAATCACCCCATGTTTCCCATTGTTAAAACAGCTGCCATACGAGAAGCATGATGTAGGCACGGTCCATGCCAGGTACAGGGGACAGAAAACTTCTTGCAGCTAAAACTTTTAAATAACAATACGTCATATTAATCACCCCATCTTTCCTTTTGGTAAAACAGCTGCCATACGAGAAGCACGATGCAGGCACTGTCCGGGCCAGGTACAGGGGACAGCGCTTCACCCCGGTGGACACGCCCGAGTCCAACCGTCTCAAGAGCCTGAAGGAGATCGTCAGCGACACCATCTACAAGGAGGAGGCCAAGGAGATCAACGAGAAGTGCTGCTCGCAGTTCCCGCTCACTCCCGAGATGGAGCGCTTCTGGAGACTGCAGGATCTCTACAGCGACGTAAGACTTTCACAGATTCTCATTGTACTAATAATTCTTCTTAACAAAGTTTTTTTTTCAAAGCCAGGCCATTAAAGGCTTTGAAGTAAGTTGATGGAAGGTAGAAACTGTTTTGCTAGGAGGTAGCAGTGAACACTGTTTTCGAAGGCTTGAAGATTGTTTCAGTGAGAGAGTTCCATAGTTTGGCTGTCTCTACAGCAATGTAAGACTTTAATGGATTCTCATACTTAATTTTTACGTGTCTCATCTTTTTATTGTGTTGACTGGAAACTGTGAAAGTCCTTGCCTTTCGTAGTCTGAACCAAAACTACATTGTATCAAAATGAATGTATTTGACTGCTTTGATGTGTAAGCTCTACTGTTCATTTCATTTCATTTCATTTGTGGTTAAGTGTTCCGTTTGTTTCAAATAAAAAATGTTTCAACAGGCATTTAAAAGTTCTACCCTGATATACTACTTCTGAGAGATATTCAGTTCCCAAAATGGTACACAGATCAGATGCTTATAATGAAATGTGACTTTGTTTTCAGACTGACTACAGGCAGAAGGCGCTGGATACACGTGGAGACTTCCATCTGTACCCCGACATCCCCGAGTTCGAACGCCTCAACAAAATGAACGACGTTCAGAGTGATGTAAGTGATGTTCAGTTACATGATTTTCATCATGTTTTAGACATGTCTTCATGTACAACGTATGAATCCTTCACTGACTCTTGATTGTCACGATTGCAAGATTATGGCTATTAAAGTGAAGAAGTACAGATTTGACTAAATGCTGTAGTTTATAAAGATTAATATGTTAATTTGAAATTTAATTAGTCCAGTGGCTCGCAATTGAGAGTGTGCATCTACCTGTTGTCTTTAGGATTGAGTGTAAAAGCCATGGTCCTTTGCTGATTGTACTTGTCAAAAGAGAGAAATTCCACAGTGCATTGAACCTGTAAATACCGTTACGGTACATCTTCTCTGTGATGAATAGTGATTAGTTCTTTGACATCACTTTTACTTTCTTTCTTGTGCACAGCTGAAGTACCAGGAGCGTTACATGAAGGAACTGAGAGGGAAGGGCTACAAGCTGACCCCCGACATGCCCCTGTACCAGAGGATGAAGAGGGTGACCGCCCAGAACAGCGATGTACGTTCAATATTTCCTACTTTTTACTCATTACTTTAACAGCCCTCATTTATAAAAAATCAAACAGCAAACATAATGGGTACGATATATGGCAAATTACTGAACAGTACATGTAAGTTTTCCTTAAAGGGAACATAAACTTCAGAATAAAGTAAAATTATTATGCTCAGAGTGCACAGAAGACATCATGTACACCTAATCTTTATGTCAAAAAGAATAAGATCTTGTTTGCCTAGAGTGCTAGATAGTTTACACAAAATGTGCACTTATCTAAAATACTGCTCTAGCCATGAAAAGGGAGTTGTAAACAAATTGGGCTTGAAGCAAATGCTCTCTACTGTAGCTACAGTTCAATTTTTAAGCTCAGAAAATTACATCACTGAAAGCAACTGAAACTTATCAACTCTACCCGTTGTTTCTGCAGAATGTATACAAGGGAGAGGCTAAGAAGCTGCTTGGGAAGAGCATCGACGTGACCCAGACCCCCGAATACTCACGCCAACAGGAGGCTCAGAAGATCAGCAGCCAGGTAACGCCACCTCAAAACTCTTTCCTTCTTTCTTTATCTGGAAATTCATAAAATCCTTCCATTCATTCATCCTCATTAAAAAAATTACGTTTGGAAAGTGCCTATATTTTTTTTCATCCATTAAGTTCTTGTCCAGTACATTTTGCTGACAGTCCTATGGTTTTGCTTTAAGTGCTTTATCAGTATCAGTGCTTTTGTTTTTGTGTCTTCCAAACACCGTGTCTTTGATGTGTTGAATACTGTGTACATTTGAATATTATTTGTATGTTATCAGTTAGCCTTGATAAAAATCAAGATTTTTCTTACTATCACATATCATTACCGAGTTATTCATCGCAATCTATGTGTACATTTTGTGATATTGTGTATGTGCTGCTTTTATTTTACCCATTACTATACCCTGTCTCCTGCTTACTTGTATTACCTTTATCATTATATGATTTGTCCTCTTTTTGCTGTCCGTGTTGCAATAACATGTACCTAGCTGTTGCTGTCCCTGCCTTTTCTTGTTGTACATTTGACCTATTACGTTTTCCCAGCTTTACGTATACCTGTTACTTTATCCTGGCTGTTCTTTTTTCCCTTGCTTCCTTAATATGTTTTGTTCTGGTCCCTTTTTTGTTGAATGCTTCAATCCATGCTACCTGTTATGTTTTCCCAGCTTTGTATCTGTTGTTATCCTTGCTACTTTTTATCTTGCTTCCTTAATGTGCTTTATCCTCCTCCCTTCTTTGTTATTTGCTTCAATCCAGACTACCTGCTTTTGTTTTCTTGCTTCCTTTTTATGTTCTGTTCGATCTGTTCATCCACTTCTCTGTTATCAAGGCTTCCCTGCAAAGATTCTTCCTACCCATCAACCAGCAATGCCCTTCCTCAAACCCTGCTCTGTGCTTTCAACCTTCCTGTTCTTGTGGCATTTTTTGTTTTCCTGCTGAGTTTTATCCTATCATTTTTTGGATGTGTAGTTTTTATCAAATACAGGGCTCTCTCCAGTGCTAATTTCTTCTCCTTCATCAATGGAACAAAGCAAAAAGAATTTAGGGCAGTCCTAGGGCATGCTTTCCTATAAATTGTAACCCTCAGAAACACTCATAGAAAAAATATTTCATATGTTTTCATCTCAATTTTGTAAACGTTCCGCAGCGCTTTAGAAACCTTATGAAAATGTTGTGAAGTTTAAATTTTGTTCGTCTTCCATACTCCTTTGCATACTAGTAATTGTAAGTTGGGTTTAAAATTTAAACTGTCCATATGGAAGGCAAAAGCTCCAATTACTAGCAAACAGATGCTTGAGAGAGCCCTGGGACAACATGAATACTAGGCAATCACCGCCAATGTCGAGGCACATTTGTGTGTCTGT
>NC_049994.1:15313545-15316400 GCF_000003815.2 Branchiostoma floridae | reverse complement strand
ACATCCCCAGCCTCTGATACACTAGGAAGACTGCTTTGTAACTGCTCACCTGCTATATTCACTTTTATTTTGCAGATTTTGCCATCCAATCCTTCTTCCCTTAGCATCATCCCAACTCAAACCCATTACTTCATCATTCAACGGTATCCTTTTGCAAACCTTTCCTTGCTAACTTCCCGACTTCCTTCCAGCTTTGAAAATTGTTTGCGCTGCTCTTCCTTTTCAGAGTGTTCCAAGACAGTATCCTTTTTCAAAGCTATTTATTCCTTGCTGTGTATATTAATTGCAATATCCCATGCTCTTCCCTTTTGCTTAACTTACCTCTTCCTTCCCAGCAGTATTTTTCAAGTGACAAGAACTTTATCCTTATTGCCCTCTTCTAATTCTTTTCCCAACCAGCCTAGCAATTTTGCTCACAATTTACCTTCCCAGCCAGCACACTCCTTTGCAACTTAATCATCTTTCTTTATTTCTTTCATTTTGATTATTAATAGACAGATTACGATAAATTTGCCCCGCTCTCCCCACAGCTTGACTACCAATTACCCTGTCCTTATTTTCAGGAGTTGCTGTTTTTCACACACCCAACTACCCAAACTTGAAACAATTCCACACCTTTTCGATTTCACACTTTCCTCGTTTTACATTAACTATTTGAAGTTTAATTTATTTTTCAATGCGTTTTTTGTATAGCTTAAGTATGGCAAGGACCTTAAGAAGATCCGTGAGGGCAAAGGTTACACCCCGACCGCCGACACGCCACAGCACAGACATGTCAAGAAGATGGAAGAGATCCAGAGTTCGGTAAGACATGGCAGTTTCTGGAACTCTAGATCTTGTACCTTTTCCTACCTTCTTGCATAGTTATTGTTTGTTTCAGGCACCATGGACCATACAGAAGTACAATATGTACATTTAAGAACAATGATCTACTTAAAATTAGAATTTAAAAAAAGAATCTACACAGTATCTCATGGCCTTTGCACAGCGTAGCAATAGTTCCTCCAGAACTTGCTCATAGAGAAGACGTCCAAATGTAACAGGAGCCAGATTATGTCATTCCCATAGCCTGTATTACCACCCTTCAGTGTGCCAACTTTTTTCTGCCATACCTTGAACTTCTTGAAGTAACAATCCAGCTGTTATAAACATTCTTTTCATATCTGTTCAACAGGTAAAGTACCCCAAGGCTCTGAAGGACATTGCCAAGTATGCGACGGTGCTGGACACCCCAGATAACCAGAGAGCCATCAGCACTTACAAGAACCAGAGCACTGTAAGTCTGCGCTAATTTCACGCAGTTTTATTCATTATCTACATTTGCCACTTGGGCTCACTTGCCTCAAGCTTGTTTAGAAGTGAATTGGTGGCCCAAGGAAAGTACAGGAACTTGTACTATGTATAGTTATACATATAGTAAGTACCCAAAGGTAGTTACGAAGATTTTAAGATGATAATAACAAGGTACATGTGTTTGTATGTTTATATGACCATTTACACTACAGTTTTTAAATTCTCCAATGCATTCACCATTTGAAAAGTTACTACAATGTAAGTAAGGAATGACACATATCACTGATGCTACTTCTCTCACTACTTTTGTTACCCTCCACAGCTTTACTACGGAGCAGACGCCAAGAATGAGATGATCGGAAAAGCCTTTAAGGAGGTGAACGAGACCCCAGCCAGTGCCCACCACAAGAAGGTCCTGGACATGAGTGATGTTGTATACAAGGATGAGGCGAAACGTCTCCACACCATCGCCTGCACACAGTACCCCTACACACCAGAGAACCTGCGTATGGCTGAGCTGTCCAGGACACAGAGCGATGTAAGGCAGTCGCCTTTGTCTTTCACAAAGCAGGGCTTGGAATACTGGGTGCATGTGCATCCTGGTGCACCCAAAATGGGTTCTGTGCATGCAATTTTTTTCTGTGGGTGCTAAGAATTTAAAGTTGGAATTTGGGTTCAGCGAAATTTTGAACACTTCAAAACTGTATGTGGTGAATTTTTGGGTGCACCCAATTTTTTAGGTTGGGTGAACCAGTGCACCTAATCCCAAAAATAAATTTCAAGCCCTGCAAAGTTTTAGCCTTGTAGTAGTGTTTGTAGTCCAGTGGTTGGTAACCCTGCTTCAGGAACTAGAAGTTATGGGTTTGACTGCAGCTGTGTTGCTCACCCAACTTAAATTTCACAAATTGTCAGGGACTTTCTTGATTTGCTTAATATCATGAATACCATTCTTATTTTCCACAGCAAATGTACAAAGAGCGCGGCGAACTGGAGAAACACAAGTACACCACGCTAGCCAACACCCCCGACTTATTGCATGCCAAGGAGGTCCATGACATAACCAGTGAGGTGAGTACTACTTGAAAAAAATGTGTGTAGCAAACTGCATGCCATGAGCAGCAAGCCAAATTCATCCACAGCATGGCGACTGAGCCATGATCAGATGGATTTGCGAAGTCAAACCTCAGCCACAACATCAGTTATCCTTCTAAATAAACTTGGTATCCTGGGCATCACCTCAGTGTTGCAGTCTCACCATCTCAGTTGGTATGGACATGTTGAAAGATCTAGTGACTGCATCAACACCATCATCAAATTGAAATTGTCAGGCAACAGAGGTCGTGGTAGACCAAGGAAATCCTGGATGGAGTGTGTTAGGAGAGACATAAAAATGTGGGGTCTGACTAGGGTTAGTCTGCTGGACTGAGTCGAATGGAAGTGCAGTTTGAAGACTAGCCAACTGCTGCCTACCCATGTCAGGGACCCCAGCAGCAGTACAATCAAATACATGAACTAGATACTACTACATATATGTATGGTTAGTGGTTAATGACCTTGCCTTT
>NC_049994.1:15312519-15313445 GCF_000003815.2 Branchiostoma floridae | reverse complement strand
TTCTTAATCCTTTGGCTTACACTCAGCTCTTTGTCTCAGTTCCTATGCATTTGTCAATTGCTTCACTGTTCACAAAGTTTCTGAATATTTTGAAGATATGTTTGCAGTGGTTCTCTATTAATGAAATAGATGCCAAAACAAGATAATATGATATTTCAATTTTTTAAATTTGAATTCGGAAAGTCACGAAAAAAAAATCCTTCGTAACTTCAGCTTAGATGTATTTTAAGAAGCTGACAGATTTAATTGGCCTTCATATAATGTAGAGCCAAAAATCTTCTATCTGTCTGACAATGACTTTGTGTGGTTGAACTGAAATGTATGACTCGTTTTTATGAATATAAAAACCCTTTTCCCAATCCCTATGTACAAAAAACAGAAAGCGTACCAGACAGCCAAACCAGACCTGGACAAGTACCACCCAGTGAAGGACACCCCGTCCAACGAGCGCGCTGACCAAGCGCAGAAGATCCAGAGTGATGTAAGGGAATTCTTATTTTCAGTTTTTCTAAAATAATGCACCAATAACCTTGTCTGTATTGTAATGCACTGTAAACCTTATCTGTATCTGTGGAATCCTGTTAACTTCACTATTATTATTTAGTTAGACTGTAGTATTGACTGTTGTGAATGCACATCTTGCATTGTCTTTGTTAGCAAGGCTAGCCCTTTGTAATAATCAGACTCTTGATATTAAGTTGACATAATATTGGCCTAATGCATACAGTTACCGCTGGTATTTTTATTGATAAAGATTCATTGATTAATTGACTCATTGACTGATTGATCGACTCATTGATTGATTGATTAATTTCTCCACAACTCTGGCATCAGGAGCAATTACATAATCTTAATATCAACAGTTGCTGTTGATTCAGTAAAGATTGATTTTGACTGATTGATTGATTGATTATTGATTTCTCCCC
>NC_049994.1:15310666-15312212 GCF_000003815.2 Branchiostoma floridae | reverse complement strand
CAGGCACAGCGGGGTATGTATATGTGACTGTTTCAAGTTTCGTCAGTGTGGTAAATCGCTTGATGAAGAAGATCTTTGTACACAACCAGAAACAATACATAGCTGATGCTTTGGTGACCGTCTGTCACATCCTTCAGGGTCATACTCAGGGATATGTTTGGTAATGGTAGGCTGTTTTTCACACTACAGCAGTGACACCTAGCTGCAATGCAAACCAATGCTGAGGAAGTTGACAGATGGTCAACCAAATGTCGGTTTAGGTTCTTAACTCTTTGATTATGTCCAAAAAGATTTGCCTACCTGTTTTAAGTCCATGGAATTTGGTTGTCAATGTTTATATGATAGCAAGGTACAATGTTTATACTTATTTGAAACTAAAATACTTTTATATTGTATAGGATGTGTTAAATAGAGTCCTTTCAGCTGATTTCCTTCTTTATTTTGTTTATCTTTCACAGTTCAAGTACAGGGAAAAGTACGAAGAGTTGAAGAAAAAGCCCAAATTCAACATTGCTGAAACTCAGCTTTACAAGAGAATGAGGCAGGTTGCAGCAGACACTTGCGACGTAAGTAATGCAGTTTACTTGGAGCATTTTTGTTTCATCGACATATTATAATGTGTGTGAATCTTAACCTGCCTTGTCCTAAGTACTGAATGCCTTCCAATGGTGAATATAGATCCAAAGAAAAGGCACAATACAATTGACTGCTATTAAGCTATTAAAAGATATGAACACCAGTGAAAAAAAAAAAGTTTTTTGCCAGTAGGCAAAATATACCCTGTCTCTGGTGCTGAAAGTCTTCCAATGGCAAATATTGAGCTGAACAATCCAAAGGAAAAGCAAAATGCCATTGACTGTTATCAAGCTGTTAAATCTATCCACATGTAATTGTGTATGCTGGCCCATTCTAATAGATTAATGGATGGGCCTGTCCTTGGTGCTGAATGCCTTCCAATGGCAAATATTGAGGCTGAACAATTCAAAGAAACTGCACACTACAGTTGATGGTTATTAAGCTATCCAAAGATATCAATACCATTTATTAATACCTTGTAACTGGTACTGAATGCCTTCCAATGACAAATATCTAGCTGAACAATTCAAAGAAAATATTAATCTTGAGTATAAAATTGAATGGTAATTTTTTTCAGGACAATTACATGGGTGACTACAACAAGAACATCAAGGGCAAGGGTGTGGCCAACTATGCCGAGACTCCGCTGTACCAGAGGAACAAGGAGGCCGGAGATGCATCCAGCGAGGTTTGTCGTGGTTAACAAAAAGACACCCCCCTCCCCATGATAGATAGTTGTACCATTTGTTGGTCTTCACTGTACTGTCCCGTACACCCGGCTGTGCCATTCTTTTCTGTATCTGTAACTGAAAAGCCCAGTATACCTGCCCTTCAACATAACAAACAAGCCTTTTGCTACTAGAAAGAACCCCCCCCCCCACTCCCCCATAATTGCTTTACCATTCTTGTGGTTTCAGGCACTTCCTCACCATAATAGATGTGGCTGTAACACTTATGGTAGTTACAACAC